>NC_090650.1:86238687-86538687 GCF_040937935.1 Hyperolius riggenbachi
ACTTGGCCAATAAAGGTGATTCTGACCTATTGCTCAAAGTATTGCTTTTTGCTTTTTTGCCTCCCACACCACACTATTGCTTTTTGCTTCCCACACATTCCCTCACTACTTATTTACTGTACAGTGCTGTGCAATATGCTGGCACTTTATAAATGACAGATAATTGCAATATTCAGCATACCCTCAGCATTGATTGTAAGATTATTTTGAATACAGCAGAAAAACTTCAGACATATTTGATCAAAGTGGTGGAAGTTACATACAATCCATTATTACATTTGATAGGTGGGTGGGAGCCACCCGGTGAAATAAAACAATGAAAACAGTTATATTGTTTTTTTGTTTTATTAAAAGAACTATTGTACCCCAAAAAAAGAAGTGGCAAGTGTTGGCCTTCCTCTCCAATGAATACCAGTTTTCCTCAATATAATTTATTCAGCGCAGTACCAAAAGTAAGACAACACGTTTCAAGGGTTACAGTCCACTTCTTCAGGTCAATAAAACAGTGCCAGTATAATGCATGTCGCTAGATAGGAGTGTCTGCTTAACCCAATCATTGTACCATTTGTGGTATGAGCACCAAGTGTTGAGAACATAGACTCTGGGTAACTGACAGATGGACCAAATTTACTTTTTAGATCTAGAGCACATGGAAGAATATAACTAATTTAGCCAACATATCTGGTCTGTTTTGTTTTGTTTTTTGTTTGTTTTGAAGTCATCTGCTTTTAGTTGGCAAAACTTAATAACCGTCACCTGAGTCTTCGCAGACAATAGTGAGTACTGTATTGTTAAAGGGTTTGTGAAATAGAGATTGTGCATAGGTACACATATTCACGTGTCTGCAGAGTGATTTGTTTGTAAGACATCCAAGACAACCTGAATGAATTACAAACATTTTGCATGTCAGGTGTGTCCACACACATATATTTTAAACTGGGAGTAGATTGCTATTTGTAAGCTTTGCTGGAGGGTGCAATAATACCCAGGTTCTGCAGCAGCCAGTAGACTTACCTGCTATCGGAAAGGTAAAATATGGGGTTGCTAGGACCAGTGTAGACTGAGCCCCTGAGTTGTGCACGCCTTACTCATGTGATTGTATGTATAGGGAAATTCACCAAATCCACTTGCTCTAGCGATGCTGAATTCCATCGTTCTGAAGGTCCGTACACACGCCTGACTTAAGTTGGCTGAGGCGGCCATTAAGACCGCTTCAGCTGATAATCAGTAATTCAAAGGAGGAGTCCGCACACAGACTTGCAGGAACAACGTGCAAAGATGTATCGTCCCATCACATACACATGCAATTATGTCACACCTGCAAGGCCGACGATCGTTTCAGGGCCACTTAGGGTCCCCTTTGTCAAGGCATGAAGCAGAAAGACATATACCTTTATGCCTTGACAAAGGGGACCCTAAGTGGCCCCGAAACGATCGTTGGCCTTGAAGGTCTGACATAATTGCATGTGTATGTGATGGGACAATAAATCTTTGCACGTTGTTCCTGCAAGCCTGTGTGCGGACTCCTCCTTTGAATTTCTACATTGAGCAGCCTTGGAGTCCAGCACCAGCATCCACACGCTCTGGTGTGCGGTTCTACTACTGGAACGTTTTCAGCTGATAATCAGGCATGTGTGTGGCAGCAGGCGACCCCCAACCCGCGAGAGATCCACCTGGTGGATCTACTTAACCCCAGCGACGCCGATGCCATTGTATATGCCACTCTCCCACTCGCTGTGTGATGTCACACACGCTCTGCTCGTCACCCCCTTTGTTTGGGGGGGGAGGGGATTCTGGAAGCTTTTTGTAAAAAGGGAGGACTTATCATTAATCCTTAGTATTAATATTGTCCTTAGTATGTAATCCTTAGTATTATTCCTGAACAATTGGTAGCTAAGAATGTAGCAAGAAAACACCAGTCATGAGATCCAATAAAAGACAATTTTCCCTTTTTAAAGGTCTACAAAAAAAGATTATCTTGGGATCACGATTAGACACTAAAACAGAGACGAAGCTCTGAGCTCATTACTTATAGCGGACCTGAACCCAGAATTTCCTCTCTGCTCTAGAAGGTAAGCAACAGCATAATAACCTTTAAAGAAAAACATTTCTTTGTTACAGCTGATACAAACCCTGCAATCAATTTGCAGTGAGGGTACTATTTGCAGAAGCTACCCCCCCCCCCCCGGCCCCAAAATAATTGTCACATATGTGTTGATGTATGCATTAAAACTAATATTGCACTAAATGTGGTGTGCTAACTTACTCTTGACATATTCTGTCACTCAGTCCAGTTACTCTTCCTAGCTTGTCAGTCAAGTTACCCTGCCTGGCCAGCCCTTCATATGTTATCCTTGACTAGCCTGATAGTCCAGTCTACAACCAGTCCCTTGTCCTGCCTGGCAGTCCAGTCAGCACACGTTATCCAATTTGTGAAGTTCACCCTCCTGTTCTTCTTAATCAATGAAAGATAACAGAGGCGCCAATGGGTATAAGATGGTTAAAAACAATATGAAATAAGGGGTGGACTTACCTCACCAGGTGCAAGTCAACAGTGTTAGTTTTCATGAAAAACAATATTCAAAATGCAACGCGTTTCATAGGACTAATCCGCTTCATCAGACAAAAAAAATGATATAGAGTATCTTTTAGGTGCTTATCTGGAGTGGCCCAGGTTGCGACCAGCACCTGAAAGATACTCCATATCTTATTTTTCCTGAAGATGATCAGTCCTGTGAAACACATTGCATTGTGAGTATTAATTTTCAATAAAGTGTGTGTGAACACCAACACTGTTGACTATCATCCGGTGAAACCATTTTAAATTGTTTAAATGTTTTTTTTTTACCCATTAGTGCCTCTTTTATCTTTATCATTTGTTGGTGTGTGTGTGTGGGGGGGGGGGGGGGGGTTTCTACCCTTTCACTACAGAGTTAAAGGTCCACTCGACTTTTTAACCCTAGTGGGGTTTGGTTTATTCTCCCCACCTGCCTATACAGTGGTGGCCTTTACAGGGACCCATTTAATCTTCCTTCATCCTCCTGTTCTTCTTGTTACTGCTGGGGTAGCCCTGAGGGGCACAACCTGGTAGCCACGTGCATCAAAGTAGCCCTCCAGGAGTAGCAGCCCATCACCCCATGTGGTACAATATGGTAAAGACCAGTGGTAACTCAGATTCCACTCCCTTAAGAAGCCCCATGTTTAAAAAAAGCCCCATGTTTTTTATCAATGCAAAGATCAACATCTAATGCTGCTTTATGGGAGCTTCCAAAGGCCACCTAACACTGATATATTAATATATTTTAATTTTAAACTGAGTGGCTGGATTTATAGACTTTCGCAGTCAGTGCATACTACAGCCACAGTAATTTTAGATCCTTGTCGATACCCCTGCTTACATATGTGAATCAGACACTTTATAACAGCAGTTTTGACAGCTATTACAGTACAGCTGAACACATTTTTAATGGTCTGGGTGGAGCAAAACAGGTTTCAATCTCTTCCTTACTACAGAACGTACTAAAGAACTCTGACATGCCAACGAAGAGATTCCAACCAAATGCTGAAACTTCTGTGTCCAGTCAGGTCTCCACTTCCAATCTAAAATAGTCCAAGTAGGGACCACTAGACCACTCAGGACAGGCACTGTATCTCCATGGGAATCAAAAGAGGAAATTACCTCATGACTATGTCAACCAAATGGGGTGGAGCTCCTTAAGACGCTAGGCTGTGCACAGTCTTGGCTGTCAAACATGCTTTGTTACTGGTGTGATAAGATAAAGCTAAACAAATAAGATACAGCTAAACAATCTCAGCAAACAGAGTATAACATAAGCAACTATTATACCTTTATAAGTAGTGAAAACAGTGCTGCCATACGCGGCTTCCCTGATCACCATGTAAGATAAGGTAGCATTGTTTATGTGTACTCAGAAAACCACAGATAACAATGGAAACAAGAAATCCATCATGGTTGCTATTGGATGAAGCTGATCTAATTTATTTGATGGTAACTTTTTTCTTATATTTCAGAATTTTGTAGGTCCTATTCCTACACTTCCCCTAGATGTATTGCCAATAATTGGTCTGATAATTCACTACTGGTAATTAAAAGGCAACTGAAGCGAAAGGGATGTGGAGGCTGCTATATTTATTACCTTTTAAGCAATACTAGTTGCCTGGCAGTCCTGCTGATCCTCTGCCTCCAATACTGTTAGTCGTAGACCCTGAAAAAGCATGCAGCACGTCAGATGTTTCTGACATTATTGTCAGATCTGACAAGATTAAATGCAAGCTTGTTTCTGGTTTTAATCAGACAACAGTTGCAGCCAAATAGATCAGCAGGACTGCCACGCATTTGGTGGTTCAAAAGGGAATAAATATGTCAGCCTCCATATCTCTTTCACTTCAGGTGTCCTTTAAGGGCCCTTTCACACAGGGCAGCTGACAGCATTACTTTCACCACTGGGGTAACACCTGTCCCACAAAAGGACATCTGAGCCGACAGTAGCTGCCCACTAGATGTGACACGTCACTTTTTTTTTAATGAGCAGTATGCACCCCAATCACTCAACCACTGACACAATTGTGATTACAAACACTCCCATTGGATTGCATACTGTATAGAGCAGTTTGGTGTTGTTTTGTCACTTTGCCTCCTGTGTTATAGAGTCCTAAAGGTGCCCATACATCAGACGATGCATGCGCAGATCGGCCAAGAGACAGAGCTGTCTTTGATTGATCTGATCAGAGAGAGATCTGTTGCCTGCCCATACACCGCAGGCTGATTCCCGTGTGTGAATACTTTACCTCTCGGTGTCTGCCGCTGGCTCTGCACTCTGTCCTCTGCCACATACATGCGCCCCATGTAGAGGCCTAAAATTCTTGGAAAAAAAATGTACCGCTTTTGACTCATAATTCCAGACAGAAATGCACCGCCAGGGAGGTTAATCAGTCTCTGCAGAGGGGGTCATCTCACCCTGGTCACCGCCTCTGGCTGCAGTGCTTCCGGCTGTGGAGGCGCACGTATCGGAGTGATGGAGCGCTGCGCCCAGTGGTGGTGATCAGGGTGTGTTAACCCCTTCTGCCGTGAGCTGTATCTGGGGATCATTTATGTTGCACACAACTAGAAATGGTCAGTGAGTGGCTAATAATTCCCGCCAGCATGGAAATTCAATACAAACTGTGTGCGATGCTAATAATTCCCGCCAGCATGGAAATTCAATACAAACTGTGTGCAGCGAGGAATTGGGCCAATCACAATAGGGAGCAAGTACTTTTTATTGGCCCATTTTCAAGCTGCAAAAATTTGCAATAAATTTGCACACAAGCTGGAATGATCATCATCTCATGGACCATCTCTGCACTAGTGATGGTCAAGTAGATTCAAATAGCTTCGAGTTGATGCAGATTTATTAACATTTTTATACAATTTTATGCAGCTTTAAAATTAACCAATCAAATCCTGCTGAGGTAAAATTCGATTGGTTCATTTTCAAGCTGCAGAAATTTGCATAACAATGTGCATACTTTTGCATCAACTTGAAGTTATTTGCATTGACTTGATCGTCACTACTCTGCACACGATGAAACTGTTCCAATAATGCGCAATGCAGCCTGCTCCTTCCCTGTGACTTTTTTACTCCCATCCTTAATACCTTTCTAACTCCATCAGGCACAACTCCAGACAAACTGGAACAGCGGCTTCCCATAGCTGAGGAATCTTGTTACTCCATTCTCCCTTAGAAGTCAGTGCTTGCAAATATTTATTAGATCAACTGCCCAACCCTGTCAAGCAGGCTTGGCTATGCTGGCCGATCTGTGACATTGGGTTGTATCTACTACTAACTGCTGGGTTCCCAGTGGTCAGTTGCATAACACATGCATTATAATGACTGTGAACTGCAATGGAGACGGGACATAGACTTTAATACAAAGACTGCATGCAGGCTTTGTATTAACGTGATCAGTTCCTGTGAACAGGTCCGTAGAACTGTATGGGCAGTGAGTTGACATACGGAATTATTCTGCAACGCAACTGACCACTGTGAACAGGGCCTCAGTAAATTTGCCATGCACAGGGAGTGAACAACACCTGTACCATTTCTTTTACTGAGTACATTGCGTGTGTTGCGAATTAGTGTGACCCAACACAGAGCTAGCGATAAAGCAGCGCAAACAGTATTGAAAAAGATTCCTGCTGTAGTGATCGGGCATGCTTGTGGTGGCACCAATTTAGTAGTTATATCTAGGGATGTATGGGCAATGGGCAGATAGACCAAGAGACCAGGCTTGCTCAGCACGAGTAAATCACGAGTAACCACGGTGGTTCCTCGTGATTCAAATGAGTTGTAATTGCTGCAGCTGTATGCAGCGGGGTTAATTACCCATAATGCCGCAGTCTGCCCTGCGTTTCAAAGGGTTTGCAAGCCTCGCTATGGCGCACTTCCTCCTTCAAGCCGTAAGTGACAGCAGCGAGGCTTGGAACGCTACTATTAGGACGCATAATCCTGTATGGAGCGTGGGAAGGATGCGGATTTATCGGTAAATAACCCTTCCAATCCCTGCGCTCAGCTGCTGTCATTAATCCTCATTTGAATCAGGAGTAATCACTCGTGATTAACGTCGGAGATCATCCCTGCTGCCATGCACCTGATTCACTATGTCCCTCTTGATTTCCAATCATGTCCGATTGATTAATTCAACCAATTTGAGCCCAAAATAGGTTGAATCGTCAATCATGTTTGTGGTGGGCGTTGGCAGCAATTTTCATCTGATTTGAGCATAATTATGGAATTGAATGGTTGATCGCCTTCGCCTGCCAAATCGCGAGATGTATGAGCCACTGGTGTTAAGTAGCAGACAAAGGAAACAATGGGCGCTATTCACAATCAATTTCTGCATGCGGAAATGCACTTGCGGTAAATTTTCGACTGAAATAAGACCATGTTGACATTCACAAAAATGCGCGCATGAACATTTACCGCATGCGTAACATTTTACGCATGAATTATCCGCATACGTAAAAAAATGCGGTGAAAGTCCGCAAAAGTTGGTAATTCCCGCAAAAAATCTAAATTCACAAAAAAAGGGGTGCCTTATTTCTTACTTAACTAGCGATTTTTTTATCACCTACTAGTACTTGGTGATATATTTCGCTTCCCATTGAATGGAGTCTGGAGCCTTGAGTGCTGTGTTTGCTGGACTTTAATATTTTTTTTTTGTACAAGTTTTTATGCCACTTTTTTACGCATGGTTTCCGCATGTTTACTATGTAATTACGCATGTTTCCCACATTGTTTACGCATTGTTCCCACATGCGGGAAACATGCGGAACATTTTTAGTGAATGTGGAAAAAATGCGGAAATTATCACTGGCGGTAAAAAAAATCTCTTACCGCATGTGTGATTGTGAATAGAACCCAATGAATTTCAGAAAAATGTGGATTACCAGTACGTAGAGGACACCTAAAGTGAGAGGGATATGGAGGTTGCCATATTTATTTCCTTTAGGCTACTTACACACAAAGACGTTGCGTTTTAGGGGACGTTATGGTCGCATAACATGCCCCTAACAAAACGCATGGTGGTACGGGAGAGGACGGCAGAGTGAGCCGCGTCAGGCGGCTCTATCCGCATAAGGTCTCCCAGGGTGGCGCTGATTGGCCGGTGGGACCACGTGATGCAGAGCGAGACACTCCGCATCACGTGGTCCAGCCGGCCAATCAGCGGCCGCCAGTGCAGTGCATATTAAGTAGCCATGTGCGCGGCTACTGTAGTGGCATCTCCCCGCCTCCTCTCTGCCCCCCACTGAGCATGTGCAAACAGTCTAACGCGGCTAAAGCCGCTCAGAACGCACAGTACGCTGCACTTTCACTACAACGTACAGCGTTACATGTAATGCAACCTGGGCAGTGTGAACAGCCCACTTGTGTTACATTGCTGTGCGTTGGGGGAGCGTTACAGGCGCACTAACGTGCGCCTGTATCGTCCCTGTGTGGAAGCAGCCTAAAGCAATACCAGTTGCTGATCTTCTCCTTCTAATACAAGTAGCCATAGAACCTGAACAAGCATGCAGCAGATCAGGTGTTTGACATTATTGTCAGACCTGACAAGATTAGCTGCATGCTTGTTTCTGGTGTGATTCAAACACTACTGCAGCCAAATAGGCCAGCCAGGCAACTGGTATTGTTTAAAATTAAATAAATATGGCAGCCTCCATATTTTTCTGGCTTCATATTCCCTATAATTGCTCAGTGCATGCCTAGCATCACAGTGTCAGTTTTTTGTAATTGTCTTGCATTACAACAAACGCCCTTTCATTGTAAAAAGTCGTTGTGTAATAAGTTGGCAAAGTGTACCTGTAGTATTTGTAGTATAATAGTAATAAAGTTATAAACAAACAGAGCAACAGGCGTCCACTAACCGCCCCGTGCCTGCAGTCAGTGAGCGTGTGCTGGAGCCCCCTAGAGGCGAGAAGCGGAGAATCAGCCGGCTGGATGGATGGGGCTGGGCGTGTTCAGATCACTCATCGAAAAAAAAAAAAAGCTGCTGGACCGAATGCATTCAGCAGCTGTCCGGGGCAGAGGCTGCCTGTGATATATGCCGGGATTGCTGCATTCACCTGCCAGAGGACTGTGACCAGCCTGTGCCTCCCCTGATCAGCAGCAGAATGGATACCAATGGCGCTGTGCGAAGCAGAGAGCCCAGTAAGTGCAATCCCTTCCCAGATGTTTAGTGCAGTGCAAGAGCTGTGTTGTAACAGGGGGTGCTGAGTACTGGATATACTGCACACCAGAAAGCATGCCCAAATTTGTATGCACTGATTTTTCCTTGTGTTTTAGAGGACTTCTCTATAGTGCATGGCATGTTCTTCAGACTGGAGTTTAGCACTGTTTAGAACTGTTTGGTGATAAAGTACAGACCTCAAGAGTGTACAATTAGAACTTCTTATGGTGGGAATACATGTTTTGTTTTTTAGGTGATTAGATGGTTCGATAGATAATTTCTGACATGTCCCCTTTTGATTCTTTCACCGCTCGATTTCTGATAGAAGTGAATGGAAAAATGAGAGGAGATAAGAAAATTGACTGCAGAATCGAGCGGCAAAAACAATTGAGCTCAGAAACGCATGGCAGAAACGAATCGTGTATTCCCAGCAGTAAGGTGGCTATACATCTAGCAATTGGGCTGTATGATTGACCATTCAATTTGATCATTTTATTGAACAGAGTGTGTGTTCCAGTATGCCTGATCGATGAAAAGTGGCAGATATGTCCATTTGACCAACCTAGTCGATTGAGCAGGATGGAAGATATTGGGTGATTGCACAAAAATTGGCTACCGTTCGCATATCATTTGATCGACACTCAATTGATTTTTGCATTCAGAGCACAGAGGCATATCTGTCAGATTGATTAGTGAAGGTGAACTGCATAGGGATATTGCTTGAAGTGTGTGGGACACTGATAGACTTTTCATCAACCACACTGAAGTTGATTGTGCAATAAAGTCAATCGCTTAGTTGATTGAATCAGAATCGCTAGATGTATGGCTGCCTTTACGGCTGGCTAGAATAACAACCTGGTTTTCAATTCCATCCTTAGAACATCAAAATGCCATTCCTTTCAATCTATGGGGGTGTCCACTCACTGACACAGCAGTGCTCATTGCAAAATTGCCATATTTACCATAGCTGACTGCTGATTCATTAATCTTCCACTATTGGTGGTTTACTAACTTTGTTAGTCCAGTGATTACAGGTGCGCTGGTTTCTGCTGGAAATCTGTCCATAGAGCCACTAAAGTGGGTGACAGGTGTTGGAAATCAGATTAGCACTTGTGGCCACTAATGGTCCAATTTCTAGTGAAAAATTGTTTGAGCGATTAGAAATTCTGATCAGACTGGTTGTAAATATTCTCCGTTGATAGGCACAATCGATTACGAACGATATAAAAACAGCTGTCCGGTTAGGTTTTTCTTGTTGGTTGTGATAGGAAGAAAAGATTGGTTTGTTGATGGTGTAGTGGATGCTTTCACTTCCTATCACAATAATCTGATCGCTCAAACGACTTTTCGCTAGAAATTGGATCGCTAGTGGCCACCTTTAGGATACTGGTGAATAAATGTCGTAAGTCCATACCATTGTTTTTTATGTGCATTGGTTTCTCCTCTTATACTTAAATTATATGTGTCTGAAAGCAGCAGCAGCCATGCTGTGAGTATGTGTCCATAGTGTATCTGTTCATTTGGCACCAGTACGCTAAAGTACCTGTCTCAGTGTGGAAAGCATATGTAGATGCCAATACTATAACAAGTAATCTGTTGGCAGTGGCGTAACTAAAAATCCTGCCCCCCCTCCCCCCCCCCCTCAATAAAAACCCCCTCCCCAATCTTTACACTAAGGCCCCGTTCACACTGCACGCGTTTCCAGCCGCGTTTTGGAAACGTGTGCAGGTGGCCGACACGCACGACATCAGACATTGCATAGAGTGCAATGTCTGATGTTCACACTGCATGCGTTCGGACCTGTGCGGTCTGGGAACGCATGCTGCACGCATTTTTTGTAAAAACGCGTGGCTGTCCCATTCACTTTTCAGTGATGGGATCAGCCACGCAACGCACACAAACGCGGATGGCGTGCGTTCGCATGCGTTGCGTTCCGCATGCGTGGCCATCAGCGTCTGTGATGTGAACGGGGCCCTAACTCACGTGTAGCCACAAAAACACCTGATTTGAAGGATTGAGCCCTTTAATGGAGGGAGTGATGTAGTTTGTTGGGGCCCCCTTACATTCTGTCCCCCCCCCCTCCACCTGCGGTTGTAGGGGCTGCTCCCCCTGTAGTTATACCTCTGTCTGTTGGCATGATAATAATGCGATATAATGTTTAGGATGCTAAGGTAACTTACCTGAGCGGGTTTACTGTAGGTCTCCGGTTATAGGCAGCTTGTGATTTTACACTATTCTCCACATGCTCAGCTGTGGATTTACTGTGCCTTGAAGTACAGTCCTGGATTAAAGTACACAACTAATTGCTCCTCCACAAATCACAGCATGTAGAGAAGGAAACAGGTGTAGGCATGTAAAGGTAATATTAGTCAGCACTGAAGCTGCCTGCAGGCAAAGCAGTTTTCTCCCCAAAAACAGCAATATTATCCTCAAGTTACCATTTAGCGGAGCAGTGCTTTTCAGCGCTGCTACATTTGGGCGCAGCTAGCGCCGCCATAGACTGTAATGGGAATCAGTCTATAGCGGTGCTCAGTGAGTAACGTCGGCTCCGTCAGAAGACTGAGCCGAAGTTGCTTAAAAAACACAATAATTCGGCCTCCAGCAATCGCTGGAAGCCGAATTATTTCATTCCCCCACTATCCATGGTGGCCTGGAGGGGGAATAGTAATTAACACGGCTCGGACTTGTGCAAGAAGCAGGATCAGCCATATACCGCTGTATCCTGCACCCAAGTCTACCGGCGCCGATTTCAAATGTACTCCCATTGAGGCCTGGTGCACACCAAAAACCGCTAGCAGATCCGCAAAATGCTAGCAGATTTTGAAACGCTTTTTCTTCTTTTTCTGCAGCATTTCAGCTAGCGTTTTGTGTAGCGGTTTGGTGTAGTAGATTTCATGTATTGTTACAGTAAAGCTGTTACTGAACAGCTACTGTAACAAAAAACGCCTGGCAAACCGCTCTGAAGTGCCGTTTTTCAGAGCGGTTTTCGTATACTTAACATTGAGGCAGAAACGCATCCGCAATCCAAAATCTGCAGCAGCCCGGGAGTATGCGTTTCTGCAAAACGCCTCCCGCTCTGGTGTGCACCAGCCCATTGAAATACATTACCCTAGCGGATCCGCACCCGCAAGCAGATCACAAACCGCAGCGGAAACGCTCCGGTGTGCATTAGGCCTTAGGGCCTATTTCCACTAGCACGCATTGCAAATCAGATCCGGATGAAAAATTCATGCTTTTTTTTTTTTTTTTTTTTTTTATGCACGTTTCTCACAAAAAAATTCGCATTTCAATTTGAGAACTGCCTAGCAACATCACATGTGAAGTAGCAAAAACGGGAAGACAGGCAAAAGGAAATCACGCTGAGCATGCTGGTTAAATTTGCGTTTGGAAACGCAAATTTCCGTGTTTGTAGTGCGAATATATGTGGCCCCATCTACATTACATCTGTCGCGATTTGCATTTAGATTGCCATGGATACGAAAAAATGCAACATACCATCCAGATTTTTCACACACCGTCTCTAAAAATTCGCTTCGAATGGAAATGGCTCCAATCACAAATGTGTTGCATTTTGGATGTGTAAATTCGCATCCAGAATCCGCTTGTAGTGGAAAATAGGGAATCGCCTGATTCCTGCTCAAGGCAAACCGATAGCGTTTTTAAAAACTGCTAGCACATGTAACACTATGGCAGTGTTCTCACTGTGGCTAGTGTTACATGCAGCGGTTTGCTGGCAATTCTGGATCGATCACGATTAGCATGTATAGAGCCACTAATCACGATCGCTCCAAAACCACAACAGTGTCCAGTGATTTTTTTTTTTTTGATTTTTTTTTTTTCCCACGTTAATTGTGGAAAAATCACTCCCGAAAAACACTAGCGTTAATCGCTAGGCATTTTGCGGTTTTAGGTGTGAACGGGCCCTTATAGTTTTGGATTACTTTTTTTTTACTTTTGTATGTAAATTGTGCTAAACCTTTGCTTTTTTTTCTATTTACTTTTTATTAATGTAAAAGTCCATATAAGTAAAGCCATGCTTTTTAAGCCTGTGCTACGTCCAGGGTAGAATTTGTAATGCTTCCTCTGTTTTCCCTCAACGATCAACTTTTTATTATAAATAACCAACGTCAACATGTGGCATACAGTAACATTCCTTATATAAGCGGAATGAAAAGTGATTTAACAAGTTGGACCCCGCCCGCCCTGTTCCCACCTCAGGTCAGACTGCTGCTTTACCACAAATTCAGATCTGATTGCAACTCCTTTTTTTCAGTCTGCAATTAACATGAACTGATTTTGCTTTTGGCTGCAGAAGTAATTAACTTTACATTACACACATAAGGATTCCCATCTGGCAAGTTATTTTGCATTTAAATAGTTTAGCTAGTCATGTCGCCTTGATTATGCTGTGACTGAGAGAATAACGGCAGATACTTGTGATGAGTCTTGTTCCCTAATGACAGCGTACTCAGTGGATTGTACAAAGTTCTAGGACAACAGAAGACTTGTTCCTCACGGATCTGCTTGTTCAGTAATAAGTAGGTCAGCTGAAATCATTCATTCGAGATATTGGGATGGGTTAAATAAAATCAGACAAGGAGAATGATTCTTGTACCGGCTGGTCTGTAGAAGTGCAGCTGCAATCATTGTCTGTTCCAGGAAGAATATATATTTTATACTGTAGTTCTTATCTGGTCATGACCTAAAAGAAAGGGTTAATACACTGATGCTTATATACCAGGAAAAATAATATGCACCAGCACATTACAGTAGTTGTAGTCATTATCAGCGATGATCAGTGGAATAGCAATAGGGAATGCTGAGGTAGCGGCCACACCAGGGCCCCTGGACCAGAGGGGCCCTCCTTCAACCACTTAATTAGTGCTAAGGTGGTAATGATCATCAGGGCCGGATTTGTACTTTTTACCGCCCAAGGCCCATTGTCCTCAACTGCGCACCCCCCGAATTACTCTTGCGTGGGGAGCCCATCATAGTGCTTAAAGTAACCTGCTTCACCTGAGGAGGGGTGCACTTCTCTCCTCCATCCCAAGGGTCTCCTCCAGTGCTGCCCTGTAGCTGCAGCTCAGATAAAACTGCTGCAGCTCAGAGTAGCACAGCAGAGCATGGTATTTTAAAGGGAAATCATCCCGGTTGAGGTACTTTTCTCAGGAGGGGGAAGCCTCTAGATCCTAATGATGCTTCCCATGTCCTCCCCAGCAGCATGGATCCAGCGCTGGCTCCCCTGGCAAAATGGACACCATAATATTTACACTACGAGCCTTGTGCAGGTGCAGTATCCGCTTCTTGCACAGGTGGAAATAGCTGAGCCCAATAGGGTCTGTTCTACTGCACAGGCGCAAGCCACCTGCCGAGTACAGTAAATCCTGATCAGGCTCTGATATTTCCACCTGAGCCTAACCGGAAAGCAGCAGCTGCACCTGCACAGAGCGCATTGTTCAGGGTGACCCAGTGGTGGCAGCCGAAATGTGCCTGTGCAGACTTTCCACGTGGCCAACACTTGGCCACGTGGAAGAAAGACAAGGGAAGCCTCATTATGATCCAGTGGCTTCCCCCTTCTGAGGTATCTCCCAGTGGCACTTGTTCCACTACAGGTACGCTTTAAATACTGTGCTTGCCCAGGTTCACACACACCTCTCCTCTGGTCTTCACTGCAGCAGGAGCTATGCTGTAGCATACTTCTATACAGCTCCTGACATGACACAGAAGAACACCCGGGAGCTGTACAGAAGTATGCAGCATAAGGCCTGATTTACATTGGCACTGAAAAACAGACTGTTAGCAGACGGTGGTGGAACGGATCCTAACCGATGGTAACGGATCCAATGTTAACCTATGGACCTGTTCCCATTGCTCCGGTAGAATGAATCCGTTCTGCCAATATCGAAAACTTGGGTCTGCAACGATTTTACCAAATCAATGGAGTCACAGTGATCGCACGTTAATTGCATGGATAAAAAACTGACACGTTATGTTTTGACATGGATCAGTTTTTCTTTATCTCAAGTGTGAACAGAGCCTTAAAGTACCTAGCTGCAATAAAAAACAGAGGAGAGTTTAGATTAGACCTGCCACTGGAATAGGTAGAATTACCATGCTTCGCTGTACTACACTGAATGTAGGGAGAGTGTGTTATGGTAGGGAGTATCACACACTAGTTTGTATTTCTGTAGTACTGTTCAGCAAATGCATTTACACTAGATACATGTTATGTGAATGGCACACACAAAAGTTCTTAACAATGTGCTGCTGCCCTGTCAGCCTTCTCTCTTGGCCAGACGACCTTAAAGGGAAGGTTCAGGGAACTCTTGAAAAAAATAAAAATCCCTATCCACTTACCTGGGGCTTCCTCCATCCCGTGGCAGGCAGGAGGTGCCCTCGCCGCCGCTCCAGAGGCTTCCGGTCGTCTTCGGTGGCCGACCCGACCTGGCCAGGCCGGCTGCCAGGTCGGGCTCTTCTGCGCTCCATGGCCGGGCTCTTCTGCGTCCCACGCGGGCGCGCTGACGTCATCGGACGTCCTCCGGGCTGTACTGCGCAGGCACAGAACTACTGCGCCTGCGCAGTACAGCCCGGAGGACGTCCGATGACGTCAGCGCGCCGGCGTGGGACGCAGAAGAGCCCGGCCATGGAGCGCAGAAGAGCCCGACCTGGCAGCCGGCCTGGCCAGGTCGGGTCGGCCACCGAAGACGACCGGAAGCCTCTGGAGCGGCGGCGAGGGCACCTCCTGCCTGCCACGGGCTGGAGGAAGCCCCAGGTAAGTGGATAGGGATTTTTATTTTTTTCAAGAGTTCCCTGAACCTTCCCTTTAAACTTACTTTTTCTTTCATGGAGGTCTGCACTCTGCCCCTAGGATCCCATTCATCACTCCCAGCGGCACAGCAAAATATCCCCACCAATATTACTGAGCAAGGAGCGCTGGGGAAGAGCAGACGTTAGAAGCATACAGCAGATGCTAGTTTAAAAGTGAAGGACAAACGTCTGTAAGGATCTCCTGCTGTAATTTCTTTTTTGTCACAAAAAAACTTTTACTGTAAAAAAAAAAAGTAAATGACAGAGAGATACCGAAAAGGGGAGAAGCAAGGGAGTGCATCTATCCACACATGCTGGCTGCATCAAGAGTTTGGCAGAGGTGTTACCGAACAGTGTAGGCTGATTTCATTTCCTCCATCTCCTGCACAAAGTGTTGCACTGCCTCCTCTTCCATAGACTGAAAGGGGGGCGGAGAGAAGCATTTAATGACAGTGGGAAGGGCTGCAACGATGCGGCCACTGCTCCTGTCATAATAGCAGCGCTTTGTCCATGTCTGTAGCTGCCCCTGCACACACAGATATGCTACTGTATTAAGAGTAGCGTTGGGCGGCTGCAGACAAACATGACACTGCATCATTGTGGGGAGTAGCACAGGCGGCCACTGGAACACTGTCTGTTTATTAACCCGCCCCTTCCATGGCTCCGCCCTAGTTCCATGCCTAGGGGGCCTGCCCACAAATCTGGCCCTGACGATCATGCCTGTATTTGCTTTGATTAGTTGTAACCATTAATCTCCCTGGCGGTAATTCTGAGCTACGCTTGGGCTAGCCGCCAGTAGCTCTATGTAGAGTATAGCGCACAGCGGGAGCTTTTGCTCACCTCCCGGGGGAACCAGACGGGAAACAGTAAATTCGGGCGCCTGAGGCTAGTGGACAAATCGGGCGCCGCCATTCACTCCTATAATAAATATCGTTTAACCTCCTTAGCGGTAACCCCGTGTGTGACACGGGGTAAGCCGCCGGAGGGTGCCGCTCAGGCCCTGCTGGGCCGATTTACTTAATTTTTTTTTTGCTGGACGCAGCTAGCACTTTGCTAGCTGCGCCAGCACCCCGATCGCCGCCGCCGCGCGCCCGATCGCCGCTATCCGGTGCGGCGCGCGGCCCCCCCCCCCCAGACCCCGAGCGCTGCCTGGCCAATCAGTGCCAGGCAGCGCCGAGGGGTGGATCGGGTCTCCCAATGACGTCCCGACGTCGCTGACGTCGGTGACGTCATCCCGCCCCGTCGCCATGGCGACGGGGGAAGCCCTCCAGGAAATCCCGTTCTTTGAACGGGATTTCCTGATCGCCTATCGCCGGAGGCGATCGGCGGGGCTGGGGGGATGCCGCTGAGCAGCGGCTATCATGTAGCGAGCCCTCGGCTCGCTACATGATAAAAAAAAAAAAAAAATTAAAAAAAAACTGTTGCGCTTCCCCCTGGCGGTATTTTTCATACCGCCAAGGGGGTTAATGGGCGCCCGATAGGAAAAAAGGGCGCTGGTGAAAAATAACGTTTTAAAAGCGGCGCCCGGAGACTTAATGTTTTATTACTGCTTCTCATGATTACACATTATTTAATGATTTATACATTTTTAAATATTATTTTTAAACGAAAAACAGTACAATATTTTTTATTTTTTTTTACATTATTTTTAAACGAAAAAACCAACAGGGGGGTCTTAGGTTTAGGCACCAACAGGGGGGTCTTAGGTTTAGGCACCAACAGGGGGATCTTAGGTTTAGGCACCAACAGGGGGATCTTAGGTTTAGGCACCAACAGGGGGGTCTTAGGTTTAGGCACCAACAGGGGGGTCTTAGGTTTAGGCACCAACAGGGGGGTCTTAGGTTTAGGCACCAACAGGGGGGTCTTAGGTTTAGGCACCAACAGGGGGGTCTTAGGTTTAGGCACCAACAGGGGGGTCTTAGGTTTAGGCACCAACAGGGGGGTCTTAGGTTTAGGCACCAACAGGGGGGTCTAGGGGTTAGGGGTAGGTACAGGGAGGGTTACTTAGTAAAAAAAATTTTTTAACGTTATTATATGTTTCAGTATTTAAACGAAAGATTAACGTTTTTACAATTGCCGATTTAATGCACATTATTTAATGATTTATAACTTTAAAAAACTTTAATTTTAAACGAAATACAGTACAATACATTTTTAAACGTTATCCATGCTTATCGTTAAAAACCCGGCGCCCTTTTTTCCCAGCGCCCCTTTTTAACGTACGCAACCAGACGTCTGTAGCCGTTCTCCTTCCTATCCTTCGAGGCTCTGAATCACTCTAGTGAGATCGCCTTCATTTATCTCACCAAAGAGTTATATCGCCACCCAGAGGACGGAGGTAAAATTACAGCTCTGGAGCCCAGGGAGGTGAGTGAGTGCAGGGGCTGCTGGCGTTTTGGCGGCATGATTTTCTTTCCTGATTTTAGGGTTTGAAACCTTTTAAAAGGACCCTAAGGCCTCTTGCACACTACATGCAATTCTGAATATATTTTTTTTTTTATTTTTTACCTGAACCAATTTTTGATTCCGATTAAAAAAAAAACAAAAACGTACTGCATGCTGCTACGTCTTTTTAATCTGGATTAAAAATCGGCCATATGAAAAAAATGGAATCGCATGTAGTGTGCAAGAGGCCTCAAATCCGGAAATAATCATCAAGCCAGGGGGGTTAATGGACTGTTCTCCTCCCCAGCCTACATCTCTCTGAGGCCTGGAACCCACTAGTAGTGCTTTTCTGAGCGCTTTGTGAATTGAAAAGCTCTTGCTAATGTAATGCTATGGGGTGTGATCCCACTTGAGCGATGTGATTTTATAAAAATCCCGAATAGCATTGCATTAGCAAGAGCTTTTTCAAATCACTAACGCTTAGAAAAGGCTGCTATTTGGTTTGAACCCTGACACTGCAGCTGTCATTATGTAAAAAGAAAGAAAAAACACAATCGAGAGCCCCAAATAGTGTGTATTATTGATGATAAAGGAATGCCAAGGTAGCGGCAAATAGAAATATACTCACAAGTATGGGTTACCGGGTTCAGGCCGAACACGGTAAATCCAGCACTGGACACTTGGGCGCAGCAGCGCAGGAGACTTGGGCGCAGCCGGCGCCACCATAGGCCGTAATAGGAACTACGGCTATCGCAGGCACAGGGAGTAACTTCAGCGCCGTCAGAAGACGGATCTGAAGTTGCTTTTAAAACAATAATTCGGCTTCCAGCAATTGCTGGAAGCCGAATTATTTCATTCCCCCACTATCCATGTCGGCCTGGAGGGGGAATAGTAATTAACACGGGCCGGACTTGTGCGGCAGCAGGATCAGCCATATACTGGCTGTGTCCTGCGCCCAAGTCTCCGGCGCCGTTCTCTCTCGTACACGTTCAGGCAACCACTTAAAGAGAGTCTGAAGCCATACTAAAAATGGCTTTTTAGCTTATATTCAGCAGGGGCATGTTTGCCCCTGCTAAAACACCGCTATCCTGTGGCATAACAAGGGGTCTTTACCCCTCATATCCCCCCTGCTACCTCCGGGCAGCGCTTCCGTGTGAGGCACGGCTATGAGCTGCAGCCCTGCCTCACACGCGTCTATCAGCGGCGGATCTCCACCTCTCCCCCGCCCCTCTCAGTCTTCCTTCACTGAGAGGGGCGGGGGAGAGGCGGAGATCCGCAGCTGACAGACACGTGTGAGGCAGGGCTGCGGCTCATAGCCTTGCCTCACATGGAAGCGCACAGGGGCAGCAAAATCCACGACCAATAAAGTCATGGATTTTGCAGGGGGGATTTGGGGGGTAAAGACACCTTGTTATGCCGCATGATATCGGCGTTTTAGCAGGGGCAAGCATGCCCCTGCTGAATATAAGCTAAAAAGCCATTTTTAATATGGCTTCAGACTCTCTTTAAAGCACTTAAGGGGGGATATTAGGCCTGTCCCCACTCAGGCTAAAAAGTTGCTCTATGTTGAAGGAAAGAACGGGTGTTCACCCATCCACCAGGTGGATAACAATAATTGCAATGGAAACAGAGGTGCCAGCAGAGTAAACATTTTATCATAGGTAAAAACAGATAAAAGTTGGGGGGTAAGGGTGGACTTGCCTCCCCAAAACCAAACTCAACCACTATGTATGGTTTAAACAAGATTTAATTTGTACTCCAGAACAAATGAAACGTGTTTCGCGGGTCTCTAGCCCGCTTCCTCAGGCAATAATACAGATAGGAGTAACTCGGTTGTGTAGCCAAGTACAGCGCCTCTGTGAGCTGCAGCTGTCATTGGCAGGCTTTGGTGCTCCATATCAATTGTTATGTATGGAGCGCTTGAGGGGACCCAATGTAAAACTTGCACTGGGGCCCAGAGCTCCTACGCTACTGGCAGTGATTCAGTGCCACAATAGAACACTTTTCAGTTGCCTGGTTCTAAATGCAGAGCAGTCGCACAGAGTAGACCCTCAGTCTTCCAGCCATGGAGGACTTTATTATTTATCATTATTGATTTATAAAGCGCCAATATATTCTGTGGTGCTGAACATTATTATTATGAAAAATAACGTTTCTTTTTTTTCTTGACCGATGAGGATTGGGACCCAATAACTCGGGCAAGATCACTGGGCCAACACTGTGCAGACACTTAGTTGGCTTAACCCTCCTGGCGGTTTGGCAAAATCCGCCAGGGGGCAGCAAATACGGTTTTTTTTTTTACATTTTTTTTTTTCCATGTAGCGAGACGAGGTCTTGCTACATGATAGCCGCTGCTTAGCGGCATCCCCCCAGCCCCTTCGATCGCCGCCGGCGATCAGAGATCAGGAGATCCCGTTCAAAGAACGGGATCTCCTGGAGGGCTTCCTCCGTCGCCATGGCGACGGGGCGGGATGACGTCACCGACAAAGGGGACTCCGATCCACCCCACGGCGCTGCCTGGCACTGATTGGCCAGGCAGCGCACGGGGTCTGGGGGGGGGCGGCTGCGGCGACGCATACAGCGGCGGATCGGCGGGTAGCGGCGGCGATCGGGCACTGCACGCAGCTAGCAAAGTGCTAGCTGCGTGCAGCCCAAAAAAAATTATGCAAATCGGCCCAGCGGGGCCTGAGCGGTGCCTCCCGGCGGCATAGCCCATGCTCAGCACGGGCTTACCGCCAGGGAGGTTAAAGAGAAACTCCGACCAAAAATTTTACTTTATCCCAATCAGTAGCTGATACCCCCTTTTACATGAGAAATCTATTCCTTTTCTCAAACAGACCATCAGGGGGTGCTGTATGACTGATATTGTGGTGAAACCCCTCCCACAAGAAAAGTTCGAACTTTTGTCAGTTTCCTGTCTGTGAACTTTGTTGCATTGTGGGAAATAGCTGTTTACAGCTGTTTCCAACTGCCAAAAACCATGCAGCAGCTACATCACCTGCCAACAGTAAAATGTTCACTGGAGTTCCTCTTTAAATGCTAACTACACATTCTGTTGCAATGTGGGGGGCAGAGGGATGAGGGAGCAGCACCAATGTGATGTCATGTGGGGGGCGGGACAAGCGGCAAGAACGGAGCTATTGGTCGTTGCTCGGCCGAGTTGATCCGTCTGGCGGATTGCAGGCCGTGTGTTGGTCGGGCTGCTGTACGCACACCGGATTATTAACGGTTATTTTCGGTCACCTCAGCCAAAGGTAGCATGTTTACAGTCCTAGACGATTGAAAAAGTACAGAAAAGTATTATAAAATGTAATCTATTTCCTAGCATGCCGGAGGCTCAAAAAATGTTTATGGATAAGGGCCCATATGCAATTAACTTCTTCTCCTGTGATTTCTCCTAGGTAATGTTTTCACACATTGTCAATAAAATGCATTTTAAATCACCAGCAAGCATCAAAATACGCAAAACAATTTTGATAGTACTTTTTCGCTTGCTTTTTGGTACCCTACTTGCAAACTATTTTAAAATAAGTTGAAAACTTATCTTCAAGGAGAAAACTCGTCAGAAGAAGTTAATTGCAAATCGGCCAAGGTGTGAAAACTTCTGAGGAGAAACGTTAATAATATGTGCCATAGTGCTGGTATGACTGTGGCAGTGAGTGTGCGGGCTGCATGGGTGTAGTGCTCATGTATATTAGTCATACACTATTTCTGTGGTTCCTGATTTGTCTCTCCTGGCAGTCTGTGGTTTTATGTCAGCTTCTAATGCACGTTATAGTCTCAAACCTAAAGCATGTGTGTAAATGTTGAGCTTGCTGCTGCTGTTGACTTCCTTGGTGAAACGAAAAGTAGAAAATGTTACCTGTCCTCCTGCCTGTGCTGCATGAACCAGAATAAGTATGCAGCCCCTGATTTGACTGGCTGCAGGATTGCTCCTGGTGAAGGGAAGGTTTGAAAAGGCAAGATCATCAAAATTATGACAGACAAGCATATCTTAAAGGGAACCCGAGGTAAGAGACATATGGAAGCTGCCATGTTTATTTCCTTCAACAATACCAGTTGCCTGGTGCCCTGCTGATTTCTTTGGCCATAGTGGTGTCTGAATCGCACACCTGAAACAAGCATGCAGCTAACCTTGTAAATTTGTTGCCAGAAACCTCTATTTGCATGCTTATTCAGTCCTTGTTCAGATTGCGCTCCGTTCGCGTGTCTGTCCGCGTTGGGCTGTTTTTTGAGGCTTTTTTTTTCCCCCTGATTCCCGGCACTTCAGTAGGCGATTCGTTTTTGTGCTTAGCGGTTTTCGAAGGGTTTTTCCAAGCAGTTTTGTAATTGACTCCCTGCCGCAAGTCAAAGTGAACTCTTTTTAACCCGGAAAAGAATAAATACAATGTATTTATTCTTAAAAACGTGAACGCAATCACTACACAAAGCGGTTTTGCGAGTGTCTTGTGTTTCTCCTATACTTTCCATTGAGGTGGAATCGCCTCAAAATTAGTGCACACACAGCTTTACTGAATGCACAGCGCACAAGCCGCGCTGATATGAACCTTCTCATAGACATTCATTGCACAAGCATTTTTAAAATCGCCCGCGTGTAAAAAAACAAAAACCAAACAAACCCAAAACCGCCTACAGTGTGAAGGAGCCCTGAGGTGAGGGTCTATGGCTAAGAGTATTAGAGGCAGAGGATCAGCAGGATAGCCAGGTAACTGGTATTGTTTGAAAAAATAAATGTCAGCCATATCCCTTTCCTTTCAGGTTCCCTGAACATGGAAAGAAAAAGCTGGCTTTGCCTTACCTGGGGCTTCATTCCCCCCCCCCCTCATAATCTTTGAGGCCCCCCAGTTTCTTCTGGGTCCCCTGTGTCGTGCCATTGACACCCTAAGGGCCGGTTTCCACTACTAAAGTGATGCGAATGCAGCTACCTAGCCGCATCGCTTCCGCCGCCGGCTGCATCACTTCCGCATCTCCAGATGCGGAAGTCAATGGTGGAGATGGGACGCGGTTGCGGATCGCTCCGCACAACATGCACGCAGTGGAAACTCTTCCATTGCCGTGCATGTGTTTCAGGACACTTGCGGTGCGATGCGGCTATGTAGCTGCATCGCACCGCTCCTAGTGGAAACGGGCCCTTAGGGTCTGTTTCCACTATACGCAGATTGGATGCAGAAAAACTGACTCCAATGAATGCCTATGGGAAAATCTGCATCAGAAAAATCGCGTTTAGTGGATACAGGCCCATAGGCATTCATTGGAGTCAGTTTTTCTGCATCCAATCTGCGTATAGTGGAAACGGGCCCTTAATAAAAAGCTCTAACCTGGCTGGGCTGCGTTCCCATGGATGGAAGCATTCTGCGCATTTGCTGTTCACAAAGGATTGGGTGTGTTCATCTGTGTGCATTTTCAAATGCCTTTGGTTTGCGTTGTCGATGCATAGATTTGTATTGCTATTTTTTTTTTATTTTTTTTTTAATGAACGACAATGCTCGGGAGAATCGCAAAAGCCCCATAGGATTGCATTACACGTGTGATAAAGAGGTGTATTTTTGGTAGGACCTAGTATCCACCAGGCCCCTAGACTCTCTCCAGGCCCTAGGTAACTGCCTTGCGGAGCATCCGGCTCTGGTGTGGTCCCATCCTAAAAGGTTATTAGCGATGGCTACATTTCTCCATACAGCTCTCTTTAAAGTAGCCATACAAAATATTATATTTGATTTTTAGTTTAAGCTGTTCTCTTGCCGTACTATATTGGCATTTAAAAATAGATCTAGCTCCGAAGAAAACAAAGATTACTGGTAGTAGTTCATTTGCAATACAAGTAGCTAATGACGACTGCTGTTTTATATTTAGACAGTTACTTGGCAAGGCAAGAAAATGCAGCATCATTGCAGAGCTTGTAATAGGAAATCGGGCCTGTCCAGACAATATCTGACTTTACAGTGTTGAGGATAGCTATTAGCTAACATTGCATACCATGCAGTTTAGTCTGAGCACAATGCATTGAGCCAGTGCTGAATTGCAAATCTGTGTGCTGGGATGTTATTGGCAACATTCCCTGTGTACACTTTTTAGCATCTCAAAAATACCTAATGTAGTGAGGAGTGCGATCCCCTGCACATCGGGGCTGTGCAGCTCTTCCTCCTGAAGTGGGGCTGCGGAATAGCCGTGCATGCTCAGTACCACGGAGCCCGCAGCTCCGGCTTTCTGCGGGGGGGGGGGCCAGAACGGTTCCCGGTGAACTTCCGTGGTTTACGCTCGCGGAGAACCGCAAACTTTTCTGCAAGTTTGGTTCGCCCCCATAGTGCACCAATAGTGTCAACTTTGACCCTCTACATCACAGTCAGCAGGCACATTGTAGCCAATTACGCTACACTCCCTCCTGGAGCCCCCCCCCCCCCCCCACACACACACACACCTTATAAAAGGCAGGCAACGTCAGGCTTTTCACTCACTCGTGTGCCTGCACTGCAGTAGTGAGAGAAGGGACAGCTGCTGGCAGACTCTCATAGGGAAAGCTTAGTTAGGCTCTTGTAGGCTTGTTAGCTTGCTCCTTGCTGATTCTTATTGCTAAAATAGCACCCCACAACAGCTCTTTTGAGAGCTAATCTTGTTCTTGTGATCTATTTTTTTTTTTTTTTTTCTGTCTTACTGACACTTGTGTTGCATAGACAGACAGCCTTGATAATTCATACTGTGTGTGTGCCACTGCCAGGCCCAGCACATTCAGTGATTACTACCTGTGTGTGTGTGACAGGTGCACATTGTAATACCCATCACTGCATACACCTACTACCTGTTGTTCACTTCAGTGCACCCACCTACCTATGTGAGCGCACGCAGTGTCACTGTGCCTGTTCGTTACCTGTCTGTGTGTGACAGGTGCACATTATAATACCCATCACTGCATATACCTACCTGACAGTCACTGTTCTATCATTGAGCTACCACAGCCCGGCAACTATATGGGCTTGAACACCGCCACGGCCTGCACTCTTGCCATGGTGCGCACCAGTCCAGCACGGCCATCACTACACAAATAGCTGTTTGCGGTGCGTTACAAAGTGAGTTGGTGTGTCAGTGTGAAGCAGTACTCTAATTACACTCCCTGATTGATGTATACACATGCAAGATGTTTTAAAGCACTTTAGGCCTGCAATTTAGCATGCAATGTGATTTCTGCCCTTTAAAACACTGCTTTGCGTCAAATCCAGATTTTTCCCCGGGACTTTTGGCATCTATCCCACTCATCCATGCCCCCCTCCAGGTGTCAGACCCAATTGAAACCTCTTTTCCATCACTTTTGTGGCCAGCATAAATGTTTCTAGTTTTCAAAGTTCGCCTCCCCATTGAAGTCTATTGCGGTTCGCGGAAGTTCGTGCGAACCAAACTTTTCGCGAACCCGGTTCACAAACCGAAAATCAGAGGTTCGGGCCATCTCTACTGACAAGGCATTGTCGCTAAGCGCAGACCGTGCTTAGCGACGGGGGACAACACAGCATGTAGGGAAGCTTCAATAGGCTCCTGAGGCTTCTCTCTGTTTAGGTAAGTATCTAATTTTGTACCCGAGCTTCAGCTCAGGTACTCTTGTGGTCAGTTCAGTTTCCAAGAGTTTTTTTTTTTTTTTTTAATATAAATCTGTGCCTAGCCTAATCTTCTGAAGTACCGTATGTAGCCATTCAAGCTGCATACAATTTACATGAAATTTGAATGATAGTCAGAATCATTGACCACCAGTCTTAAGGTGGGCACACACGTCAGATAAGTCTTTGGAAAATGAAAGATCACAGACCAATTTTACCCTCTTCCATGTAGTATGAGAGCCATACTCTACACAGTCTATTCTATGGAGCTGAACTCCCCATCAGATAAAAATCTTTGCAAGATGCTGCACACATGCAAAAGATCAGTTCTTGCATATTGCATTCATAGTCTATGATATCTGCAGATCTCATACACACCTTGTTTAACGGACATGCATCTGCATGATCAGGCAATTATCTGCAGATCCATCCTGATGGATCTGATCTGCAGATGAATGTCTGTTACACAAGGTGTGTATTGCTGGATACACACGGTGCGTTCGTGCACTCGATTTTCCCGTCGATTCCCGTCGATTCGTTTATTTCCAACATGTCCAATTTGGATTTCGATGGATCGTTAGGTCGATTCGGCATACTTTGCATGCGAATCGACCTAACGATCCATCAAAATCCAAATCGGACATGTTGGAAATAAACTAATCGACGGGAAAATCGAGTGCACGAACGCACCGTGTGTATCCAGCATAAGAGATCTGCAGATATCATAGACTATGAATGCATTTTGCAGGAACTGATCTTTTGCAGATACTGATCGTGTGTGTGTGTGTGTGTGTGTGTGTGTGTCCAGCATATTGCAAAGATTTTTATCTGGTGGGGAGTTCAGCTCAATAGAATAGACCAGGCATGGGCAAACTTGGCCCTCCAGCTGTTAAGGAACTAAAAGTCCCACAATGCATTGCAGGAGTCTTACAGCCAGTCATGACTCATAAGGGCAAATGCATTGTGGGACTTGTAGTTCCTTAACAGCTGGAGGGCCAAGTTTGCCCATGCCTGCAATAGACGCTACTATTCTGCTAGCCGGGCGCAACTACTAGGTGGAGTTATTCCCCCTCCAGGCCTCCATGGATAGTAGGGAAAGATGTAACTCTGCTGCCGGTTGCGCCCGGCTAATGGAAAAGAACTGACTAGACTGTGTAGAGTATGGCTCTCATACTACATGGAAGGGGGTAAAATTGGTCTGTGATCTTTCATTTTCCAAAGACTTTTATCTGATGCGTGTACCCACCTTTACATGGTGCAGTATCAGCTGACCTGGGGGTGCTTCTGGGCCCTACAGGGGAGGTAATAGTTCCGCAATTTAAGCCCTCTTCACAAGTGGCTGACTGGCTGTACAAACACAGTGATCTCTGGGAAAGCTATAGTGCTGCTCCTTTCATAAACTATAGACTTGCGCACACTTGCAACTCAGTGCACCAAAAGCGATCATTATAGGTGTATTTTAAAAGTGTGTACAGGTGTCCCCACCACTGCTTTGGGCACACTGGAACACCATGCCCAGTTGCTACTGTTATTTACTGATGTAGGCACTTGCAGCTCCCTCCCCTCTCCATGGAACAGAACACACTGCTTAGCAGATAGCTGAAGTGTTTGTACTATAAAAGGCTGTCCAAAGTGCCCAAGAATGATCATTTTGGCTGACAAATATTAAAAGATGTACACAGTCTATCCAAGCAATAGTTATAGCGGGATTCCACTTGTGCTATGCATGGCTACGGGGATTTGGAGGCATTGTCCAAAAATCATTGTGCTACAGTTTTGGGGGGTGTGTGTGTTTTCCAAATGCAAATTTGAAAGTAGCTTATTATTTTAATAGGTTGTGTTTCCTTGTCCTAATTCACGTGCAGAGAGACCATTACATATAATAATGGGTTACTTGGTTTCAACCCAGGCACGCTATAAGCTGTACTGGAGATTGTGTGTGTGTGTGTGTGTGTGTGTCGCATTAGCTTTATATGAGACTGGCCAGGCAACATAAGTATAGACAGTGATCTGCCTGGGTTATGTAGGGGTCACATGAGAGAAAAAAACACAATGTCACACAGTGAAAACTTCACCTTGATGTGACATTCCCTGCATCTTGTGTGTGACTGAATGGAAGCTGGCGGGAACCCTGTGTCCCTGTTGCACCTTCATACCCGCAGCATTGTTTAGGAGCAGCTAGGCAGGTTATGTGTGCGAGTGTAGTGTACAGCAACGTCCCAGTTATCTGGAACTCGGGCAACCAGAAGTCTCGATTAACCGCCATGCCTGAGGGGATAACAGGTTTTTTTTGGTGGGTTTGCCGGCCACAGAATACTCTCCGAGCATCAAGCGACATCCTGTAGCTCCTAGCGGTCTCCAGGGTCTGTGCACGCCCCCCAGTGTGTCTGGTGACACGCCAGGAGCCATGGCATGGAGGACATTGGAAAGCTTCTAGGAGCTTCAGGACGTCGCTGGAGTCTTGGTAAGTATTTTATCATGCACCTGAGGGGGGGTTTGTGCTTCTTTGGCCGGTTGCTCAAGCTACCAGCAAGCACATGTATCTGGCGATCCCCGTCGGTGCCGGATACCAGGGACTTTGGTGTGTGTGTGTGTGTGTGTGTGTGTGTGTGTGTGTGTGTGTGTGTGTGTGTGTGTGTGTGTGTGTGTGTGTGTGTGTGTGTGTGTTTGCTGGTATGTGAAATATCTTCATTGCAGTGTTTATATTAAATCTGATCCTCTGTAGACTGACAGAGTAATTATTCACACCCTATACATTGCATTGCGTATCCAGAAAAACAGGATCGCAATGGAACAGTGATGTAAAGTTGCATTGCAGCCTGCTGCTGTACAGTGCAGTACACAGTCCTCATACTTTATGCTTGCATTGCTCGGTAGCGCAGTGCATTGCTGTGCGTTATACTGTCGGAAATCGTCGCACCACAAAAGTACCAGTGTGAAACGCCCCATTGAAATATTTTATTGCGTTGTGAAGTGTGAAAGCAACCTAATCTATTGATCTAATCCAGTGTTTCTCAACATCTTATTGGTATGTACCCCTTTTAAAACCCTGAACTCACCAAGTACCCCCTAGCATAATAAACATTATCACAAGTTCCCCTTGACAAATATATAGTTAATCATAATACATGATAATTGGTTTGAAACTATTTCTAAGCATTTACTACTGCTTTTAATTAACTAAAATACTAATTTGGTGTTTTAAATAAGATTAATCATTTTTCTAAAACTCTAAATTTGTTGTTCTTGGTGAAGTATATCAAGCCCGAGTACCACCTGGAACCATAATAAGTACCCCCTGGGGTACGCGTACCGCACGTTGAGAACCTCTGATCTAATCAGAGTGCAGTGCTGTATGGACTTATGCTGGATCCACACCATACAATTTATTTGGGCAGATTTACCTGAAAGATCGATTAATTCCAGCATGTCCGATCTGAGAATCGATCGATATTCATTTTTTGCTATTTTTCTGACCAATTTCTGTAGAAATAAACGGAAGTCAGTCAGAAACTCGCTCAGGGGATCAATCGATTCTCAGATTGGACATGCTGGAAATAATCTGCCCAAAAAATTGTATGGTGTGGATCCAGGCATGAGAATGACCATACAATCTGCTACTGAAAACTCGCCAACATCTGTGTAGCGCGAGAAGCAACAGGCTGGAAGTCATTTTGCGGGATACAATATCCTGACAACTTGCCATTAAACACAAAATAGATAGAATCTCCCGAAAATCCTTTCCATTGTGCTGGAGATGTAATAAAGAAAGTGATGATCTTCTTACACACATTTCGGTCCTGTATGGGCTGTATGCTCCAGACTACCCTGAGTTTTTCCTCCTTGCATCAGAATAGCTGGCCACTTAAAAGCTATAAAAAAAATTAGTTTGACATCTAGTGAATGCAGCAAGAATGCTGATAGCCGGCAACTGGAAATCCAAATGCATCCCCTGAGATGGTGGAATGGTTGGAGGAAATTGGCTCCAAACAATGGAGGAACTAACCCTGTGCATGTATAATAAGCAGGAGGCGTATGAGGAGACATGGACTTAATGGCTGGAGTTTAAGAAAACTACCTTATATGCTTACCACGGTGATTTAAAAAAAAAAGTAGGCTATCATAATCAGAATAGCTTAGTGAGAGTCTGTGATAAAAAGTTCCCCTGGGGGGTACTTACCTCGGGAAGAGGAAGACTCTGGATCCTTATGAGGCTTCCCCCTTCCTCCTGTGCAGCACCAATCCAGCACTGGGAAACACACACGCACCAGCAGCAGATGGCAATATTTACCTTTTCAATCCAGCGCAGGTGCAGTACTGTGCCTGCGCTGGATTCTCAAGGTAAATATCGCCGCGTGCTGCAGTTGCTACTGCGTGGCTGATTTTCAGGGAAGCCTCATTAGGATCCAGAGGTGAGTATCCGTCAGGGGCACTCTTCTTTATTACAGGTTCTCTTTAACCCCCTTGGTGTTTTCAAATACAGCAAATGGACTGCCAGTGATCCTAGGCAGAGCACCACCAAATATTTATACATAGGAACCAAATCTGTGTTGTTTTTGTTTTTGTTTTTTTTTCCCTTTCTTTTTTTTTTTTTTTTTTTTTCTCTATTTTTTTTGTTTTTGTTTTGTTTTTTACTTTATCTCTTTTTCTTTCCTCTATGTGGATCTACAACTTACATTAATATGCTTAGAATATGTTATTGTGGAAATGTTTAGAATGAACCATGGTTATATGATTATGTGGATCTATGTTATGGTTATTTTGTTAATCTGTTGAAAATGGAAAATCAAAATAACTTTAAAGAGAACCTGAACTGAAAATAAAGTCAAAATAACCATACACAGGTCATACTTGCCTCCTGTGTAGTCTAATACTCGATCGCTTTCTCCTCTCCTCCGTCCCATTTGTCCACTGTGATCAATGGAATTCTCCGTGCTCCATTTTCCCCCCTAAGGGCTGGAACCCACAGGAGCGCTTTTGGCAGCGTTTTGGCAGCACTGCGATACGCTAGCAGTTTGCCAAAACGCTGGGCTAATGTTAATGGATGGAGCAACTTCCACAGGAGCGTTTGCGTTTCTCAGAAACGCAAACGCAGGACCTGCAGCATTTTGGGAGCGTTAGCGCTTCAATGTAAAGTATTGAAACGCTCAGCAAAACCTAAACTGAGCGGTTTTGCTAGCGTTTTGCGGTTCAGCACACTGTAACACAATGAAAAATATTTCACAGGACCAATCAGGATAAAAACGCAAAACGCTACGCACCCGCTGGGCAAAAAAATACAATATTGCAAAACATGACCAAAAACGCACATGAATCCGCTTGCAAACCGCTCAGACAAAACGCTAGCGGTTGCGTTTTGCGTTTTCTGATTTCAGTGGGTTCCAGGCCTCACAGCTTTCTGGTCAGCACCCTGTTAAACTGTACTATCACCCACTTGAGCCATAGGGAAACATGGACATTACCTTGCACATTCGGTTGTGACTGACAGCAACTGGGATATTTCAGTTCTGACCAAATATTGTCAGAACTGAAAGGGATCGCTGTAAGAAGAAAATGGTGAACTTCTGAGAGGAACTGACAGTGAGATTAGTATGTAATATTCATTTGCAGCTACGTCATGTTTAATTTAACTAATTTTACTCACTTCAGGTTCCCTTCAAACATTTTTTTGCATATAATGTTCCAGTACAGGACAGGGGCTCCCACTGAGGCAAAGGGGGCACTTGCCCCAGGCCCCCCAAGCAGTGCTGGGCCCCAAGGTCTCCTCCTGCTTCAGTATGTCCTCCCCGAGGCCTCTGCAAAGTTTTGTCAGTAATTTCCACTCACCAGCCCAGATGTATGGTCCTCCAATCATACACAATAACATGCGGCGGGTCACTTAGAAGAGGCCGCTGTGGAGGATGGATGAAGAAGGGAGCACAGAGGGAACACACGCTTGGACAAATTAATTGACATTACTGACAAAACTTTGTAAGGGACCCAAGGAAAACATACTGAAGCGGGTGAAACCTGGGGGGGGGGGGGGAGGGGGTGTGGCCGAAGCTGACCCATAGATCGTGGGAGCTAGGAAGGGATTTGAAAGCACTCCCCAGCTTGATTTTTGCCCCAGGTCCTCTGTGTGGCTTCAACTGGCACTGTTCCAGTTGGCCAGTTTACTACCTACTGTGGATATGATAAGATTAGATATATACTGCATGGATTGGGACTCAATCCCTCGGTTGACAGTTTAGGGCCAATTGCCGTACAGATGTGGTGTTAGCCTAAAGGCTAGATGCACATTTTATTGCTTGTTTCTGTAGATGGGGGAGGAGGGACAAAGGAAGGGGGGGGGGGGCAGGGGACAATGCAGTTGTCCTGCACTTGGCCAAGACAATCTTGCACTACAGATCTCTTAGAGACCTATTGGTCCACTGTGAACACACTAAATTCTTGGCAGCAGATTGACAGTTTGATTATTACAGCTGGCAGTCTGCCTGGCAGTCTCTGAATATGCTCTCCTAGGAAAAGTGAAGAAAATGGAGACGAGGGCGATGAGAACCGTTGGTTGAGAGATAAAATGAGACCGTAATGTGCATGTGCAGTAGTCTGTGACCCAGCTGGATCATGGGAGCACAATGGAGGGGCCGGGAGGATGGCAGTAAAGCTGATCTACTACAGGTGGCTGGAGGAAGCCCCAGGCAGAGGCGTACCTAGGTATTATACACCCTATGGCAAACAGTGAATTTGTGCCCCCCCACATCCCAGTCAGAGCCCCCTTCCCCTCTAAAAACAGGATCCTTTCTCGCTTACATGTGTTACGGCTGCCCGTTTTTTTTTTTTTTTTTTGTCTCGGGATATTGCTGAAGTAACTTTTTTGGAAATATCCCTTCTTCTTCCCTCTCTGTCCTCTTTTCCTACACGAAGCCAAGTGTGCCCTAAATATATAAATTCATTTAGTCATGTTCCCCAGATAACAGAATGAATCAGATGTCTGAGTGGTGGGGAGAGATAGAAGCAGGCATGACAGCGCAGCACAGGAGCAGGCATGGTGGTACACCTCTGGCCCCAGGTAAGTATAAAAATAATTTCCTCCCTTCGGCCTTGTTCACATTGAGTTCCGTTCACGTTTTTTGTTTTTTTTAATTCCCGGTGCTTGGGTAAGCAGTTTTCTAAGCATTTTCCCAAGCGGTTTTATAGTTCACTTCCTGACACAAGTCAGGAAGTGAACTCTTTGACCCGAAACAGAATAAATACAATGTATTTATTCTTAAACGCGAACGCAATCGCTGCACAAATCGATCTTGTGAGCGTTTTGCTTTTTTTCCTATACTTTCCATTGAAGCGGAATCTCCCCGAAAATGGTCCACGCACTGCTTTGCTAGCTGCACAGCGCATGACCCGCACTGATATGAACCTTTTCATAGACATTCGTTGTCCATGCAGGAAAAAACTGTACTACTTGTTCGCTATCTGTGTGTGATTCCCATTGCTGGCTGTTGGCTACGAGACTGCTAATTTTGGCGCCGAGCAGTGCTGATGATTTGGGTGCCACTATGGGCTATAATGTGAATTACAGCTGTAGAGTTGCTCTGTGATTAAGTTGGATGTTGGCAATAACTGGCGCTCAAATTGGCAAAAAATGGTAACTCGGCCACTGGTGATAGCCGAAGTCTGAATTACGTGTCCTCCGGAGTTGCTGCGGCTCGGTGAGGGAATAGTATTTAGTGAGGGGAGGAGTTTGGCTACAGCAGAGTAAGCGTCTTTCAGCTTCACACTGCGCCCAAATTTGCCCGCGCTATTTTTAAATTTACACGTTGGCTGATGCGTGTGGAAAACGCACACTAAAAGGCATGGCGAGGGTGTATACTGTCTAGCTCAGAGGTAACTGCACTTTATTTATGATCAGACTTATGCTTTCATAACTAGGGCCAATTTGTTAATTTTGTTTTTTCTGGCCAAGGCTGATTACCTGGAAGACATCTGTCTCAGTGGGCTGTTTATCTATGAGAGCTCCTCTCTGCCTCCCCCCACCTACATGCCATTCTCTCCCTCCACATGTACAAGGCCACTCTGCTCTGCATTCCTGGAGAGGGGAGAGGCTTTAGGAAGTCCACTATTCTGTTGTAACCTGCTCCTGAAGAGGCCTTTCTAAACTATGTGTGAGATTTTCAACAAAGGTATTTATTTAAAGTAAACCCAAGACGAAGGGAAAAGTTGGCTTTTACTTACCTGGGATTTGATTTCATCCAGACTCACGTATTCTGTTGGGTCCCTCTGTGTCCTTCCGGTCCTGTCTGTTATTCCATTATTCCATTGTTATTCAGCAGTGATGCACTGGGAGACATCTCAAGCTCACTCCAACCTGAATTATCGCAAATTCTTTCTGTTTTGAGAAAGCAAACGTTTGTAATTCCATTGTCAGCCCTGTTAAAGCAACAGGGACAGCCATACTATCCCAGAAAAAACACCTATATAAGTAGATAACTACTAATTTTACTTGCATAACATAAGTATTGTACTGTCCACCTTTTGATTTCAGTGAATTTTATATAGAATGCTGTTCCTGACTTTTTTTTTTTTTTTTTTTTTTCATCTTGCCTCCCTCTGACTGAAGACAATCCTGATGTCATTTCCTCCCTTACTTTTTTTTTTTTTTTTTTTTCTCCTCGAAACTGCACCATCTTAGCTAGCTTGCTTTGTAAACACATGTGAGCACAGCATAGATCAGATTCCAGCAGCTCACTTAACTGCACTTAACAGCCAATCAGTGAGGAACAGGAATGTAGGAGGGGTGATGACAAGCTTCCTTCTGGTTGGCAAGGGCAAAAATAGAGCAAGGCTGACTGAGATGAGATTACAGCAGAAACATTTCTGAATAGATGAACATATTAAACACAGAGCAGTGGGTAAATGGAATTTGATTTTGTGGCTGACGCTGTGGTATGCAGGAGCACTATAATAAGTGAAATGAATGCTGTTCCTGCATTTAGCTGCTCTGCAGAAGGTCTCTAGTGTGAGAATACTAGCAGAGGTGTATAGTTATGGAAATAGAACTTGTCATGACTTTTTCCTTACCTGGGGCTTCCTCCAGCCCCCTGTAATCTGACAGCTCCCACTGAGTTGCTGACTTTACTGGGGCTGAGAGTGGCATAATGGAGGGGACTGGAAAGACGTCGAGGGAGCTGACAGACCCCCCGAACTTCCTGGTCATTGCTGACTGCGCAGGAGACCCGCGTCCTTGTAACTACATAGTGTGCCTGTGCAGAGCATTCTCGAGCGCACAAACAAGGGCGCGTGTCGCCAGGCAGCGCCAGCAGTTAGCCACGACCACCTCGACCAGGAAGTAAGGTCGGAGGTCGATTAGCTGTGCCGGAGGCTGAGGGATGGGGTCCATCTGAAAATGGCGCCTGCGAATATTGGCGCACGGTGTTGCCGCTAATCCGTTTGACGCTTATCGCTATTTAACATTAAAATCTTATTATTGTTTAGCGTTAACACACAGAACCCTCTCTGTACCAATCCCTAACCCTAACCACCCCCCTGGTGGTGCCTAACCCTAACCACCCCCCTGGTGGTGCCTAACCCTAACCACCTTCCTGGTGGTGCCTAACCCTAAGACCCCCCCCCAGTGGTGCCTAACTCTAACCTTAACAGTGTTACATTAAATCCATTCACTGATTTGCAGTTAAATAACTTCTGCAGTTTGGCTTATGTAGGGCGCTATTGATAAATAACGTTACTGTGCACAATAACGTCTGCTGTTTGGCATATGAACGGCACTATTGATAAATAACGTTACTGTGTGCCGTTTCTCTTCTTTTTTCCCTGTGCGCCATTATTATGCAGTACTAACGATAAATAGCGTTAAGCGTATCTTTTTAATGCGGCGCTATTTTTATGCATAGGCGCTGTGCGCCATTATTCACTGATCCGGGACGGATGAGCATGGGGGAGCGGTGGGCATGAGGGAAGTCCATTAAAAATGCCTGCTCACCCCAACCTCCCCTCCCCCTTTTATTTAATTTTGCGCAGCACATTGTATTTGGCATTGGTATCTCTGCAACTATATGATTTTGGAGCTGGGTATTGGTATTGTAACTGTGGTATATCGTTTAACTGCTCCCCATGAATGACATTCAGTCTTCTACGGTGGCCATTGGAGATCCGGTTCAAGTGTGAACTGAGCCTAACCATGTTTTGTTCTGCAGGATCGCTTGTAATGTTTTGGGATGACTTAGTATTTATTTGAAGAATATAGAGTTGAAGCAATTAGCAGGCCTTCTAGATGGAGCTGTGCTTAAGCTGTAACATTACTTGTGTATATTTAGATCTTTCAAACCTTCAGTTACATAATTTCCTGTTCTCTGTGTGTTGAGCAATGCTTCACACAGTTGAAAGGAAACCTTTAAATCAGTGTATGGGGCCGGTTTATAGAGCACTCAGACTGGGGCCATTTACATGCTCTACATGTAACCGGATTTCTTTCTGGATTCTAGTAAACATTTGCTCAAGTTTTTTTATTTTTTATTTTTTTTAAAGCGTACCTGTAGGGAAAAAAGTGCCCCTTTTAAATACTTACCGCAGTAGAAGGAAGCCTCTGGATAATCCAGAGACTTCTCTCATTCTCAAACACATCCCCCCCCCCCCCCCCGCTACCACCGATGCAGTACTGGGACCCCTGAACCTCCTCGACAAGAGCTTTATTGAAAAGTGCGTGCAGCCGTGCTCCCGTCTGTGAACCAGTCCGGTGCTCCACGTCGAACTAACCTACATCCCATAGACTTTTACTATCCCTTCCCCTCCCCCAACCCTAACCCTAATCCTCCTGGTATACGTTTGACAGTGGATGTAGGCAAATTCGACGTGTAGGTTATCACGTCGGAACACCGGCCGCAGAACGCCTCACCCCTTTGCAGTAGCACGGAGCTGCTGGGGCTTGGCTTTTTCAAGGACAGGAGTGCAGAGAGGAACTTCCAGAGGGCCCCAGCGCTGGTTTGGTGGTTTTGAGGAGGATCCAGAGGCTTCTGCCTGACGTAAGCATGCGACTTGCTTTTTTTTTTTTTATTTTTTTTTTTTAAATTACAGGTTTACTTTAAAGAATAAAGCCTCTATTCCGCAGGCGGCTGAACTGCTCGCTTGTCTGGTGGTTCAGCCGCCTGCTACGAGAGTGTATAGTGAGAGAGAGCACCCATTGCATTGTGTACCCTGTAGCAGCAAGAATGACACGGATCGGGATAGCGGCACCAAATGTTACCCGCGTTGCTTCGGATACAGTGAATCATACTCTCAATGAAAAGTATGCTTTACTCTCAATGCTAACGTGCACGTTTTGTGGTAACGCAGTGCATTACCATGCCACATGCTGTAATTCCACAGTGCACTCGCCACACTGGGAACGTCGCTATAGGTGGTGCATTGCAGTGTTGCAAAGCAGCCATTATGCCACACTGCAATGCACCACTGTGAACGTAGCCTTATCGACAGTAGCAATAACCATTTTTTTTTTCATCTGTGTAGACAAACTTATTGCGAGGACTATCGTGAACATTTTAAAATGCATATAAACACCATACTAATAAGAAGTAAATTTCTCCCAGAGTAAAAGGAGCTATAAATGACTTTTCTCTTATGTTGCTTGCTGTCACTTACAGTAGGTAGTAGAAACCTGACAGATCTGATAGGTTTTGGACTAGCCCATTTCCTCATAGGGGGTTCTTAGGGTTTTTGTTCTTTTCAAACCTTCATAGTAAATGGGAGTTGTCTCGTCTAACTGCCCAAAAAAGTGTGTAGGGAGGCTGGCCAGCATCTTTGTATAAATCTTTTTCAAGGAGTGTTCTTTTAGGCCTGGTGCACACCAAAAACCGCTAGCAGATCCGCAAAATGCTAGCAGATTTTGAAACGCTTTTTATTTTTCTATGGCGTTTTGCAGATTGCTGCAGCGGATTTCAGTATAGTACATTTCATATATTGTTACAGTAAAGCTGCTACTGAACAGCTTCTGTAACAAAAACGACTGCAAAACCGCTCTGAACAGGCGTTTTTCAGAGCGGTTTGCGTTTTTCCTATACTTAACATTGAGGCAGAAACGCATCCGCAATACAAAAAATGCCTCACCCTGGCATTTTTCGTTTCTGCAAAACGCCTCCCGCTCTGGTGTGCACCACCCCATTGAGATACATTGACCAAGCGGATCCGCAGCCGCAAGCGGCTGCAGAAACGCTGAAAAAGCCGCTAGGTGTGCACCAGCCCACGTAAAGAATAAAGGACATGCGTAAATTCCCCCACAAAGAGGACTACTCAGTTTTGTCAGATTTCTACTACCTACTGTAGGTGACAGCAACATAGGAGAAAAGTAATTTATGGCTCATTTTACTCTGGTAGAAACGCCTTCTTATTTGTATGTGTTTACATGTATTTAAAATTTTAATTTTTTTTTCACGCTAGTTGCCTTTTAATGCAGAGTTCCCCAACCCTGTCCTCAAGGCCCACCAACAGTGTATGTTTTGCAGAAAAACACCAACATGCACAGGTGAGGTAATTAGTTCCTCAGTAGAGCTGATTAACTACCTTTTTGGATTTCCACAAAACATGCACTGTTGGTGGGCCTTGAGGACAGGGCTGGGGAACACTGCTTTAACCACTTAAGGACCAGGGGTGCTTTGCAGGATTTGTGCTGTGTGGGCTCTCCAGCCTACAGCACAGATCAGGAATAAGGCAGGCGATCCCCGGCCAATCAGAGGCCGGGGATCGCCGATCTCCTTTACGGCGCTACAGCGCCCTATTGATGTAAACAGCCGGGTTTTCTTCCCTGCGTGTTTACAATTAGCCTGCGAGCCAAGATCGGAGGCTCGCAGGCTGTTCACGGAGACACCCTCCGTGAACTGCCATGGAACATTTCCATGTAAAACCACAAACGACCAGCCGCCTATCGGCGTTAGCTGGTCGTTAAGTGGTTAATGTACTTTATTCTGGTTGCTGAGGATAACAGCTTGTTCACTTTGTGAAATTACACCTGGCTCTATATGGGATGCTAAAGTCTGGTACACACTTTCAATTTTGATTGGCCAATCACTGACTAATTTTACCACCTCCATGTCGTGTGAGAGTTTACCTACAAAATCTGTTCATAGTTTTCAAAATCTGTTGACCCTCCTATTACCTGGAGGTGGTAAAATTGGTCTATGATTGGCTAATCATAATTGAAAGTGTGTACTAGGCTTTACTCTCATCTATCTTTGACATTAATGCTGATGGCTTTGATACTGCCGGAGTTTGATGTTCTGTGCGGCAACTCTGAGGACTTCGTGTACCCATACACTATGCAAAATCATTTATCGATTTGGGGGGTGAGGGAGGGATATGGGGATGTGCAACGCGCAGTCGATCTACCCATAGGCTTATCCTGCATCAAGCATTCAGTTTTGATTAGGGAACTGGTGAATAAAATATTGAAAATTTACCCATAGAATTTGCATAGTATGTGGGTACTAGAGATGGTCAGTGATATGCAAATGATTCTGAGTTGATGCAAATTTTGTTACCACATTTATGCAGCTTGAAAATGCCAAGATGGCATTTGACTGGTCCATGTTTAAGGGCTCATTTCCACTATCGGGAATCCGCATGCGTCCAACGCAGGCGGATTCGCACATGTAATGCAAGTGGATGGGCCTGTTTCCACTGTAGCGTTGTTGAGGTGCGTTTTTTTTTTTTTTTTTTTTTTTTTTTTTTTTCTTTCCCCAGCGGTGAAAAAACGCACAAAAGAGCCGCAGAATTTGCCTGCGAGTGGAATGCATGCGAATCGCATGCAATGTATATAATAGGGAAATCGCATGTTTTTCCCATGCGGTTTTTTTGCCGCGAATATGCATAGGTACCAACGTAAATTCACACAGGCAGTGACATGGTTGAAATCGCATATACCCTCACCTATGCGAATTCGCGGCAAAAAACGCACGGGGAATCGCATCCGCATGCGATTTTAATCAGCGGTGGAATCCAGGCGATTCCGCACCGCAATAGTGGAAACGAGCCCTAAGCTGCATATATTTGTACACAAGCTGTCTAGGACCACAGACTGATACACCAGTTATGATACATTTTACAGTAGTAGTTCAGCAACACATGGTGACAATGATTGCGACTCATTATTTGGAGAGTACAAAGGATGTGACTGGTCATTATCTGTTTCTAAAATTATACAGCACATTCCTGCCATCAACAAATGCAGTCGGAATGCTTGTATTTTGACTGAGCACTCGTTTCCAGACATAATGGTTTTTCCTAGACCTGTATAGGTACAGTGTTAGCCTATTAGGGCTGAAAGCCGCTACACCGCTTTTGGCCACATTTTTAGATCGCCGGCGATTCCAAAATCACTTTGCCAATGAAAGTGGTGATGAACGCACTTGACTAGGACATGCAGCATTTTGGGCACGTTTGCACTCCAATGCAAATAGGAGCACTGCAAAATCTCTTTTGAATCCCTTTTCAAAGCAATTTTGCAGTGATTTTGGGGCAAATGTTTCTCTGCAAATAAAGTTTAATATACTCACCTGGTGTTCCCGCTGTCTGGATTCTGTCTCTAGCTTCGCCCCCTAGCAGAAGAGGTCAAAGGTGCTTTTCCGATTGGAGTTAGAGAAGCACCCATGACCCCTTCTGCTAGGGGGCGGGACTATGGGCAGAAGGTGGACACTGGGACACGCGGTGAGCATATAAAACTTTATTTACAGAGACCAATTTCAAAAACTCCTAGGAATTGCGGCACACAGCTTTCGACTGTATGTAAAATAAGGCCTTGAAACATTGTTATTTACATACAGTCCAAGCCTTGGACTGTATGTAAATAACTTGATGTGTCAAGTCACTTTTTTAATCTATCCAGTTATCTCCTGTAGCAGAAACGTCTGCAGATTTGCCTTTCCGACTGCTATCAGGGAGTGGGTAGCTTATAGCATAGGTGTGGGCAGGAAGTGGGCCTGGTTTCAGTCCTATATTTTGCCCTGCATTATGTTTCTTTATATTGCCCTGTGACAATTGCCGGCGGCTCTGATCACCCCTGTAATAGCGCCCCCCAGCTCTATTGACTATAGTGCCCCCCCCCCCTACATTGCTGATTTTCTTTCTCTTCCAGTTGCAGAGTAAGGGCTCATTCACACTAAGGGCGTTTTTGCCCTTTTTTCAAGCGCAGGCGATTTTTCAAACTTGCCCATAAAACGCTTCTCTGTGAGAAGGTTCATATCAGCACGTTGCACCCGCTTTGCGGTCGGCAAAGCGTTGCCTGTACCTTCTTTGGGGGGGGAGGGGGTGTTTTGGGCTTAATGGATGGTGTAGAAAAAACGCAAAGCGCTCACAAAATCGCTTTGTGCAGCGATTCCGTGAGCGTTTTTAAGAATAAATACATTGTATTTATTATTTTCCGGGTCAAAGCGTTCAGTTCCTGACTTGTCACGGAGTGAATGACAAAACTGCTCTGGAAAAGCACTTAGAAAAGCACTTTTTTACGAGAAACGCAGAGTACAGTGGAATGCCGGGAGGGGGGAAAAGCGCACAAAAAAGCAAAATGCTTGAGTTTTCGATTTTAGGTGTGAATATGGCCTCATAGTGGAAGAGGTTTCAGACCTCTCACCTGTGCCATTGGGTGCTCACAGTATCCGATTTTATTTTTCCACTTTAGATTTACTAATGAGTTCAAGTACAATTTACAGCTACGGCTGGGCTGCTTCAGTTCATGGAATTCCATTTTTACAGCAATATTTTCAGCTGCTGGAGCCTGGTTTTATTTGGACATTCTGCTTACTAAACTGCTAGATGCTATATTTAGAACTGTTACAAATAGTTTAAAAATAAACAGCAATAAATAGACAAGGCCTTCATGGTTACAGTAGTGGACACGGAAAATAGAATGTAATACAGTAGAATCTCTTTAAGGCTCGTTTCCACTACAGCGAATCTGCATGTGGGCACCGCATGCGGATTCGCATAGGCAATACAAGTGGATGGGATTGTTTCCACTTGTGCGTCGTGCGTTTTGGTGTGCGGTGGAAATCTGCATGGCAGAGCTGTTAGATTTCGCGTGCGGCTGGAATGCGGGCGAATCGCATTCAATGCTTTTAATGGGGAAATCGCATGCGGCTTTGTCATGCGGTTTTCCCCGCGATTTCGCATGTAATGGTATGGAAATTTACACAGGCAGTGACATGGTTAAATTTGCCTGCTTCTTAGCCATGCGAAATTGCGGGGAAAAACAGCATGCGGAAACGCATCCGCATGCAATTTAGTCCGGTGGAATCCAGGCGATTCTGCACCGCAACAGTGGAAACGAGCCCTTATAGTAAACGTCAAGGGCCCTGGCTGAGTAGTTTACTATATCAGATGTTTACTACAGTATTGATCATACATTGTATATTCATACAGGCCCATGGTTGGGACCTGGGGACTGAGTTTACTATAACCAGAGTACTATAGTGAGATTCTGCTGTCGAAAATACTGTTTTATTTCAGATTGACTGAGCTGTCTGCCTGCATATGCTGCTAGATGAGATGTATATGATCAGTTCCTTCGCCTGCCACAGGTATGACTACTGGAAAGACTGTGGTCGCTAATAAACATAAGAAAATATTGCAAATAGTGGCATTCCAGTCATACAGTAAATCGAACTAGGAAGCAGTGGCGTAGTGTTAGGCATAATGGAACCATCCTATCTAGGCACTCTTGAGCAATGCTACCTGTCCCTACCCTATGAGGCCAGTTTCACACTGGAAACCAGCTTTGCAGCTGCTCTACTGTGCAATGAGTGCACTGCAATGCTAAAGATGGCCTTCGGGGATTACCATGGTAATGCACGTAATCTCCCTTCTGGCTGCAGGCCAAGCAGGAAGTGAGGATCTCTAGCGCTCACTTCCTGTGGCCGAAATTTAAATTACCGTACAAGTAAGTGTATTGAAAAAATACTTCATCGCATGCGCGGTGCAATGTGAAAGCCGAAAATTGAAAAACAGCTGTGTCGTCATAGACTTGCATAGCTTCCAGTCACTGCGCATGTTACTCGACAGCACGCTGTTGCGGTAAATCTGGCACTTCCAGATGAACGCATCTCACCACGCCAGGTATGAAATGCCCCATAGACTTTCATTGGCGTAGCTTCACCTTGTGGCAAAACAGGGTAATGCAACACACCAAGGGGTCTGAATCTGTGAATATGAATTGATGGAGCAATTTACATTCTCATGCAAAGCACACTGTATAGTCCAGGGGCACTGCAACAAAGCAAAGTTAATAGTGAACACATTAAGTACCACCTGGGCCCCCTCTTCTCCAGGGTCCCTTAGCTGTTGTTATGGCTATTTCTACGCCTCTGCTAGGAAGGGATGAGCAGGAGGCGCACCTCAGTTAGGTGTATATCACATAGGCAGGGAAAATCCAAAGGCGTATTAAAAAAACAAAACAGTTTTTGCTGTGCTGTATTCTACACGTGTGATATTCACCTTAAAGGAAGATTTGTCTTGGGTTGATTGGAAATCCCCACATTCAGATTACTGAAGACCTTTACTGCTCCGTGCAGCTTAGCTCTCACCTTGGCATTTGCAGAATGAATACAATGTGAAAAGAATTGAAATTTTTTTTTTTTTTTTTTTTTTTTTTTTTTTTACTTTCGGCATCTTTAGCCTAGTAATACCACATGCATATCTTTAAGAGTAAATGTACTGAAAATAACATACAAGTTAAACCCTGGATTGAGAGTAATTTGGTTTGAGAGTGTTTTGCATTACAAGCAAAAATGTTTGTGAAATTTTGACTTGATATACAAGCAATGTCTTGATAAACAAGCAAAAAACATATACGTGCGTCACGTCATCTCAACTGAGCTGATGGTCCTTCTCCCTTTGAGACTGCAGGATTGTACTTAATCTGAGTGTAGGGACTGTACAAAGACACATTTCTAGGAAATCCTCAAAAGTAATCAACAGCAATTGGTATAAGATAAGTTTCTTGTTAAAGTGGATCTGAGATCAACTTTTACTCATTGCATAATTGTGTTCCTTTCCTATTGTTTATAGGGCATTCCTCAAGCCAAATACTTTTTTGTTTTAAAGAGACACTGAAGCGAAAAAAAAAAATGATATGATTTGTATGTGTAGCACAGCTAAGAAATAAAACATTAAGATCAGACACATCAGTGTAATTGTTTCCAGTACAGGAAGAGTTGAGAAACTCCAGTTGTTATCTCTATGCAAACAAGCCATTAAGCTCTCTGACTAAGTTAAGGTAGCCATACACTGGTCAATTTGCCATTAGATCGACCAGCTGACAGATCCCTATCTGATCGAATCTGATCAGAGAGGGATCGTATGGCTGCCTTTACTGCAAACAGATTGTGAATCGATTTCAGGCTGAAATCGATTCACAATCTGTTGAGCTGCTCCTGCCGCCTGTGCCCCCCCCCCCCCCCGTATACATTACCTGAAGCTGGCTCCCGGGCGTCTTCTCCACGCTGCACCGCACCGCTCTGTTCTTGCTCCATCCCGGCGCTTCCTGTGTCACTCCGTGACCAGGAAGTTCAAATAGAGCGCCCTCTATTTGAACTTCCTGGTCACTGCAGTGACACAGGAAGCGCCGGGATGGAGCCGGAACAGAGCGGTGCAGCGCGGAGAAGACGCCCAGGAGCCAGCGTCAGGTAATGTATACCGGATCGGCCGCCGCTAGCGACACGCACCCTACCCGTGGGCGATCGAGGGTAATTTCCCGCACGGCGCGATCGACGGACCGATCCGATTTCGGGAGGAAATCGGATCGGCGGGTGCGTTTAGCGCGAACGATTGGCAGCAGATTCGATCCCAGGATCGAATCTGCTGTCGAAACGGCCGAGAATCGGGCCAGTGTATGGCCACTTTTAGTCGTGGAGAGGGCTGTTATCTGACTTTTATTATCTCCAACTGTTCCTGGACTATTTACTTTTCCTCTGCTAGATGAGAGGTCATTACTTCACAGACTGCTCTGAAAGACTCATTTTGAATGCTGAGTGTTGTGTAATCTGCACATATTATAGAATGATGCAATGTTAGAAAAAACACTATATACCTAAAAATAAAAGTATGAGAATATTTTCTTTGCTGCTAATCTTCTAGTAATTATTCATAGTACACAACCAATTCACTATATCATATTTTTTTTTTTTCGCTTCACTGTCTCTTTAATACTCTAATTCCCTATAAACTAAACAAGCCACGGCCACAGGTTTTCAGAGAGCCAATGCATTTTCAGACAGTAGCAAAGGCTCATGGGAGCTCAGTCTGGGCAGGAGGAGGGGGAGGTATTACTAGCCAGAGATTTCAGAGGGAGAGTAAGAGGGGGGGATTAGGTTTTTTTTTTTTTTTTTTTTTTTCTCAAGATGCAGATAAGCCTGCCTCTGTGTAATGTTTACAAACAACATGGCTGCTGTCATTGTCTCACAGGAAGAAAAGATCATATTCTATTAAAGGTGTTTGCAGCTAGATTTGCTGTGTAAACTATCTAAAAGTTAGATAAGATATATAGACAAGTTACTTGTTCTAGTTAGTTTTTTCATCTCGGATCCGCTTTAAAGCCACACACAATGAAAGGTTGTTGAGAGCCACCAGGCAGCAATTATTCTGTTTGTTATAGTGAAAGTCTGTTTACATTTTTATGTTATACAGAACAGTACTTTGCATTAAATATTTTTCTATAACTGTTTTAGGATTGTTGTGGAACGAATCACTTTGAGTTAAATTAATCCTTATGGGGAAATCTTTGATATTAAAGAGACACTGAAGCGAAAAAAAAAAATTATGATGATTTGTATGTGTAGCACAGCTAAGAAAAAAAAAACATTAAGATCAGATACATCAGTGTAATTGTTTCCAGTACAGGAAGAGTTCAGAAACTCCAGTTGTTATCTCTATGCAAACAAGCCATTAAGCTCTCCGACTAACTAAAGGTGGCCATACACTGGTCGATGTGCCATTAGATCGACCAGCTGACAGATCCCTATGTGATCGAATCTGATCAGAGAGGGATCGTATGGCTGCCTTTACTGCAAACAGATTGTGAATCGATTTCAGCCTGAAACCGATTCACCATCTGCTGAGCTGCTCCTGCCGCCTGTCGTCCCCCCCCCCCCCGTATACATTACCTGACGCTGGCTCCCGGGCATCTTCTCCGCATTGCACGGCTCTGTTCCGGCTCCATTACGGCACTTCCTGTGTTACTCCGTGACCAGGAAGTTCAAATAGAGCGCCCTCTATTTGAACTTCCTGGTCACTTCAGTGATACAGGAAGCGCCGGGATGGATGGAGGCGGAACAGAGCCGTGCAATGCGGAGAAGACGCCCGGGAGCCAGCGTCAGGTAATGTATACTTGATCGGATCGGCCGCCGCTAGCGACGCGCACTTTACCCGCGGGCGATCGAGGGTAATTTCCCGCACGGCGCGATCGACGGACCGATCCGATTTCGGGAGGAAATCGGATCGGCGGCTGCGTTTACCGCGAACGATTGGCAGCAGATACGATCCCAGGATCGAATCTGCTGTCGAAATGGCCGGGAATCGAGCCAGTGTATGGCCTGCTTTACTCCTGGAGAGGGCTGTTATCTGACTTTTATTATCTCAACTGTAATTGAACTGTTTACTTTTCCTCTGCTAGAGGAGAGTTCATTACTTCACAGACTGCTCTGAAAGACTCATTTTGAATGCAGAGTGTTGTGTAATCTGCACATATTATAGAGTAATGCAATGTTAGAAAAAACACTATATACCTGAAAATAAAAGTATGAGAATATTTTCTTTGCTGCTAATCTTCTAGTAATTATTCATAGTACACAACCAATTCATTATATCATATATATTTTTTTCGCTTCAGTGTCTCTTTAAGCCTGGTGCACAACATGCAATTTCCTATCAGATAAATGGGTCGAATGGCTAATTTCCGTCAGGTCTGATCTGATTTCCAATTATTTTTCTGATCAATTTGCATAGAAGTGATCAGAAAATCGAATTATCTGTCGACCCATCTATCTGATGAAAAATTGCATGGTGTGTACCAGGCATAAGAGTGCTTTGGATTACAAGCGTGTTTCCAGAACAAATTACTAAGGTTCCACTGTAATTTTTTTTTTCCCCAATATCCATTTATCTTTGGCATCTTATCACTTCTGTGGCATGGGCCTAGCTGGGTACTCTCCCTGGGCATGAATAACCTGATATGGAGAAATGACACTGGTAGTGGGCTGCAGGATTGTTCATGAATACACAGCATATCCATGATTTTACAGTGAACTGATGGGTTGAAGAGAAACCGTAACTAACAATTTAACTTCATCCCAATCAGTAGTTGCTGCCCCCTTTCCCATGCGAAAGCTTTATCTTATCACAAATGGACCATCAGGGGGCTCCGTATAGCTGATATTGTGGTGATAACCCCTCCCACAGTGTGATGGTTCTGACATCACACTGTGGGAGCCTTGTTGCATTGTGGGAAATAACAGCTGTTTCCAACTGCCATGAATGCAGCATCTCCTTCCACAGACATCACCTGCCAGCAGTAAAGATGTCACCATGTTATACATTTCAGAATGTAAATCAGGGAGAGGAAAGATTGTTACAATGGGCAAACACTGACTAAATCATTTATAAATGATTGTAAAAAAATTAAGCACTTTTTTTTATTACCCTTATTTTCACTGGAGTTCCTTGTTAGATTATACCAGACACTGGATGACTGATGTACCTAAAGCACATTTGAACTCAAACAAAACTAGTTTTAGCTATACCTGGGGCTTCCACCAGCCCCTCATAATCCAAGTGGTGGCTCAATATCCTTGTCCTCCCCTCTGTCATGCATGCTGGTGTGGCTCCTCTAAAGCAGAGGTAAATTCTGACATTATTATTATTCAATAAAAACCTGATCTCCTATCTTTTTATTACTCATACAGTTATCATATTTGCTTTTGTGCACAACTATTGTCCATTTATAAATTACAAGTTTCCAAAGTACAGTTTATCTGCTCTAGCAAGAAGTTTGAAATCAGGATGATACCATTTATCAGAGCCGGATTAAGGCTAAATGGGGCCCTAAGCAAAGTAGCTAATTTGGGCCCCCCCGCCATGTCGTAATAGAATCAGAAGATGCAGCTGCACAGCAATATGCCGCACACACGGGGGCAGCCGAGCTACTGGTTGCTATGGGCAACAGCCCGCTTTCCTCTGTGGGTGCACAATGCAGGGAATAGCAGCAGCAAAATGCAGAGTGAGAGATGAATGACTGGGACATTTGCACTCAGGGGCTGGGGCACCCCTGTGAAGAGGGCGCCAGATATCACAGCAGCAGCATTTTCCCCCTGCATCTCCAGCCTGGCAATAGCAGAAAGCTCGGGACACGCCAAACCGGAAGCCTTTCCCCAGACAGAATTACATAACCACCCCACCACCGAGCAACCGATTTCCTCCCAAACTAGACAGCCACCATGCAGCCTCCATCCCAGTGAATACGATAGTCCAGCAGAGAAGTCAGCTGCGGCGGGGGAGAATGACAGCACCAGATGACTCACATTCACCTATTGCGATCCAAGCAATAGAGGTCCCATCATCCGGAGCCCATCTGTGTCCTATAGAGTGCTGCCGCTCTGTTACTACTGCTATTACTACTTCCTACTTCCTGTCTGATCTGAGAATCAGGAAGTTCAGAGCGAGTGGCTGCAGGGTAGAAAAGACAGATGGGTTTCAGATGACGGGATCGCTATCGCTTGGATTATGGATAGGTGAGTGAGCGTTTGCCATCTGCTGCTATCATTCTTGCTGCAGCTGTGGTTCTCTGTGGGAAGGGAGGGAGGAGTGGGCAGCGGCAGAGCGCACAGTAGCAGGAGGGGGACCTAGGAGGAGAGCCTGGCTCTGAAGACAATCAGCAGCGCACGGCATCATTAGACAAGACAAGACAAATAACATTTTATATCGCGCTTTTCTCCTGGCGGACTCAAAGCGCCAGAGCTGCAGCCACTAGGACGCGCCCTATAGGCAGTAGCAGTGTTAGAGACACTTGCCTAAGGTCTCCTACTGAATAGGTGCTGGCTTACTGAACAGGCAGAGCCGAGATTCGAACCCTTGTCTCCTGTGTCAGAGGCAGAACCCTTAAAGGGACTCCAAGCAGTGCCTGTGGATATGCCTTTAAGCATACCCACAACTAATTACATCCTCACACCTACCAGCATGTTGCTTGTAATTATATCCCCCTGGGTTCCTTATATTTCATTGCATTGTGCTGAATCGAGCTGCCGACTTTGGAGAAAAGTCATCCTGTGTAATACAATGTAACTATGGAAAGATGCATATCATTTTGAAGCTCTTTCTCCTCTTTCCAATGATAGATAAACTGCCACCCTACGCCTTTTAGTTTTCGCAATAGAAATTGCTGTGGCCGCGATTTCGATCGTGAAAATAGCAAAAACTAAAAGGCATAGGGCGGCAGTTTATATATCATTGGAAAGAGGAGAAAGAGAGCTTTAAAATGATATGAATCTTTCCATAGTTACTGCACTGCTCAGAGTCCCTTTAACCATTATACCATCCAGCCACCGCTGACAGGATGGCAAGGGCTGGTTTATGGGCTGATGGGGCCCCTTTGACTCTGAATGGGGCCCCAAGCGACTGCTTTTGTTGCCTGGTTGGTAATCCGGCCCTGCCATTTATTGGCTAACTAAAAAGAATAAGAATAAGTGAGCTTTTGGCTTTCGGGCTTCAATCCTGTTTGCTTGCAGGCTGATGGTAGAGACAGCTTTATACATGCAACATCAAAAGGGGATACATAGATTTTTATTTTTTTTTTCAAGCATAAATACATGTCATTAAGATGCCTTAAAGGAGTTCTGTGGGGGTGTCCTGGAGATAAAAACAGTCACTTACCTGGGGCTTCTATCAGTCCCCTGAAGCAGTAATGTCCCACGCCGTCCTCCTCTGATCCGCCGTTCTCCGCCGCTGCCTCCGGTGTAGCGCGGCATGCTTTCAAATGCGGCTGCGCGTCGCTCTCTTCCGCGTCATCAGAAGCTTACTGAGCAGGCACAGTTCAAGAAACCTTTGTACTGCGCCTGCGCAGTAAGCTTCCAATTACGGGAGCCCGCATTATTTGTCTGTCGTCAGACAAATAATTGACCAGGGCCGGCGGCGGAGAACGGCAGATCGGAGGACGGCATGGGACATTACTGCTTCAGGGGGCTGATAGAAGCCCCAGGTTAGTGACTGTTTTTATCCCCAGGACACCCCCACAGAACCCCTTTAAGTGAAACAAAACATCTAAATGGGGTGGGAAGTTGTAAGCTGAGATGAGAATCCTTGTGTACACCATGCTCGCAGACCTGGGAGTTGGATTGTCATATAAACAGGATTTAAGCCCGACGAAGGCTGCAAAGCTCGCTTAAGGTAGCCATACACTGGTCGATTTGCCATCAGATTCGACCAACAGATAGATCCCTCTCTGATCGAATCTCATCAGAGAGGGATCGTATGGCTACCTTTACTGCAAACAGATTGTGAACCGATTTCAGCCGCCGCTCCCCCCCCGCCCGCATACATTACCTGCTCCGCCGGCGAGACTCCAGTCCCCAGGTCTCCGCTATCTTCTCCGCTCTGGTCTCCAGGTCCAGCATGCTTTACTTCTTCCTGCCCGGCGGAGCAGGTAATGTATTGCCGCTCTATTGCGTCGGTCGTCGGGCACTCGAACGCCGCTAGCGGCGAGCTCCCTACCCGCGGGCGTTCGACGGTAATTTTCCGCACGGAGCGATTGACGGGATCGGACGAAATGGATCGAAATTCGGCGTGTAGCGCGAACGATTGGCAGCAGATTCGATCCCAGTGATCGAATCTGCTGTCGAAACGGCGGCAAATCGGGCCAGTGTATATTTACTCTTATTCTTTTTAGTTAGCCAATAAATGGTATCATCCTGAATTAAAACTTCTTGCTTTTACTGATTGCTAACACGGTCCCCAGGACACCCCCACAGAACCCCTTTAAGTAAAACAAAACATCTAAATGGGGTGGGAAGTTGTAAGCGGAGATAAGAATCCTTGTGTACACCATGCTCACAGACCTGGGGGTTGGATTGTCATAAACAGGATTTAAGCCCGACGAAGGCTGCAAAGCTCGCTTACTCTTATTCTTTTTAGTTGGCCAATAAATGGTATCATCCTGAATTAAAACGTCTTGCTTTTACTGATGGCTAACACGGTACAATACCCTACTTTATCTGCTATGAAAGCTGCTTTAAGACCCCCCCCCCCCCCCCAATCTACTTACCCGTAGCTGCCTCCAGCATCTTCCTGGGGGAAGTAGTTCTGTGCCGCCTCCAGCTTCTTCCGGGTGCAGTAGTTCTGCGCCAACGCAGTACACCGCTGATAACGTGGCCGTGATTGACAGTGGCGCTCGCGCAGTACGAGGCCAACCCCTCAGTACTGGCGGGGACACCGGGCTGCGAGTGGAGCTGCATCGCGGGACAGGTCGCCAGGAAGGAGCTGGAGGAAGCCACAGGTAAGTAGATGGGGGGGCGGGGAGGCTTAAAACTGCTGATGACTCCCTTTTTTAAAGAGGGGACACAGCAGCACAGCAGAGGGGAGGACAAAGATACTGAGGTAACTAGCGACTGGAGGCACCCAATAAAAGTATAAAAACTGCTTAAAAGGAAGGCAACTATGGTATAAGCTTACCTTTTAATGAGAACAATGTTTAAAGTTTAGTTTTATTAATAAGGACAAACCATGTGTTTCTTGGTCTGAAGCAACTTCCTCAGATGATTAAGCCTTGTCCAAAGCTGTATCCAGCTCAGAGGGCCCGAGGGGCTACTTAGAATGAAGAAACCCCAGGTATGGCTAAATCTTCATTATTTTTTTGGTGGTTCATGTGTGCTTTAAAATTAAATTACTTTCATTAAACAATTGCCACAAATCTCTGCAATTTAATGTTTAAAATTGATCTTTCCATTTCAATCAGCAGCCAGATAAGGTTTTTACAAAACATATACTGTAGTAAGTTCTGAGTACTCTTTTTCCTGCAGCTTTGGCAGTAGTACACTGTGTACCACGGAGGCACTGTGCCATGACACTATCCAGAAGCTCTCGTTTTGCTGCAGGAGTGATTGGCTATCAGGAGGTTTTGTTATGAATTTTAATCACCTGGCCTAAATCAGTGCATGACAGGAAACTCTGACCCGCCCAATCTACCAGACTCTGCTAGTAACAGGATGTTGTGACTCTATTTTGTATCCACATAAAGACAACGTAATCGTGTAAGGTTTGACGTTAATCCTTGCATTATGTAGAGCTAGACTGCAAATAGTGAGTTTTTATCAACAGAAGCAGAATTTTCATTTATGTAGAGTGACCATATTTTTGTGGGTCCAACCTGGGACGGGGGGGGGGGGGGGGCGAAAAAATGGGCGTGGCCATGACATTGTATGGGCGGATCTAACGTAATGATGTAACAGCGAGGCATAAGAAAGCAGTGTTTACGCCATGATGTGGACAAACGAGACTTTGTATCATGGGTGTGCAGAAACTGTGTGATGCTAATAGTATACCGTAACCACAAAGCAGCAAACATAGCCATCTATGACCATTAAATAATAAATGCAGTAACAGTTACCCCGGACACCAGAAAATAAACGCAATAGGCAACATGTCAGTATAAAATAAATGCAATGCGGGCAAACATGTCAGTACAAAATAAACGCACTGCGGGCAAACATTTCGCCAGAAAAGAAACAATGCAGGCAAACAATAACATTTCACCAGAAAAGAAACAATGCGGGCAAACATTTCACCAGAAAAGAAACAATGCGGGCAAACATTTCACCAGAAAAGAAACAATGCGGGCAAACATTTCACCTGGAAAAGAAACAATGCGGGCAAACATTTCACCAGAAAAGAAACAATGCGGGCAAACATTTCACCTGGAAAAGAAAGCATTTACTCACCTGGCAGAAGTGTCCGGCCTCTGGCGCGCTGCTCCGTCCCGGGACCGTCTTCCTCCTCCTGCTCTTCTCTCCCGCGCTGACAGGGCTACGGCAAGATGGCGCCCGAAGCCCTGTACTAGTGACACAAATAGGTCTCCAGTACAGGGCTTCGGCAGCCATCTTGCCGTAGCCCTGCTCGCCTGCCGGTGTCGGAAACAGACACCGGAAGAGGAGGCTGGAGCGGGGCTGCGGGCAATGAACTGGCACGGCGTCTATAGACGCCGCTGCCAGTTCATTGAGGAGAGAGTGGCCAGAGTCCCGAGGCCGGGACGTCCCGCTGCTGAAAGCGGGACGTTTCCCGGGACCTCATTAAGCCTGGGACAGTGGACCCCGAATCCGGGACGTGTCCCGGGCAATCCGGGACGTCTGGTCACTCTAATTTATGGGGCATTTAGCTGCTTGCTAAACAAGACAAATGCACTTTTTTTTTTTTTTTTTTTTTGTAATATATATATCTCCACCCCCAGTCTTTCCCTGTATGATGTCATAACTCTATATATGAGGATCATTAGTTTATTTTATTTTTTGAAAGAGGAGCCGTCAGCCATACGATCTCCGAAAAAAAAAAAAAAACCCCACACCTAAGTAAATACTTGCTCTACTTACATAGCAGATGTATTGCACTGTCCACGGTTTGATTTTAGAGATTTTTCTACAGTAAAAAAAGAAAATCCTTCTTAGCTATTACCATTGTAACTGTGGCTATTGTGAAGCCCATCCTGATGTCCTTTCCTCCCTTACTTTGCCTGATTGTGTATGCATTGCCAGCCCTCCACTATAGAAAGTGCATTGTCTGAGCATGAGAAATATTGGCCAATCAGAGAGGAACAGAGGTGTGGGAGGGGAAACCGGGAGTAAAAGAGGCTTCAGCCAATTAGGCTGCATTAGTTAAGTCTAAAGGGAAGTAGAGAAGCAAAAAAAAGGACAACCCAGTATGCCCTGCATCTTTCTTTTTGTGTGTCCCAAATAAGTCAGGTAAACAGGGAATGATCATTTATCAACAAGAAAAGTAATAGTGATTTTAACTTTTGGATTGCCTGGTTAGCATCCTTATTACTTGTCTACCAGGTAAAAATAATAGATTTTTTTATTTCATGCCTGACATTTACAGTTTAAGCAAAAATGTTAGGGTTAGGGTTTATCTGTAGTGATATGATGTATTTAAAGCCTCTACTGGTAATGCAATGGTCATTAAAAAAAAGAGGAAAAATGCAACACAATGTACAAGCCTTGTAAAATGCAAAAATGCACAGCTCACATTTTTGTCAACACTTTTTTTAGTATTTAACCTCCCTGGCGGTAAGCCCAAGCTGAGCTCGGGCTAAGCCGTCGCGGAGGATTTCTCAGGCCCTGGTCGGCCAACTTGCACAATTTTTTTGTTTTTTTTGTTACGCGCAGCTAGCACTTTGCTAGCTACGTGTACTACACGATCGCCGCTGCGCCGCCCCCCCCCCCTTGCGCAGCCTGGCCAATCACCGCCAGGCTGAGGGGTGGATCGGGACTCCCTCCGATGCCATGACATAGATGACGACGTCCCGATCGTCGCCATGGCAACGGGGGGAAGCCAAACAGAAAATCCCATTCTGAACGGGATTTCCTGTTTGCTCTGATCGCCGGAGGTGATTGGAAGGGGTGAGGGGATGCCGCTGCACAGCGGCTATCATGTAGCTAGCGCTAGGCTAGCTACATGATTTAAAAACAAAAACAAAAAAAAAAATGTAAAGTGCTGCGCTGCCCCCTGGCAGTTTTAATAGACCGCCAGGGAGGTTAAAGGGGAAAAAAAATGAACTCCTGCACACTCAGGTCTCTGTAGCTTTAATGATTTGAAATTCGTATTTTAAAATCAATAAAATAAATGCTGATAAAAACAGCCAGTATCCCACAGCAAACAATCCTTATCAAAGCACACACATCCAGTCACTTCTGCAATATTCACAATATGTACCTCGCACACATTGTGAGATCTCACTTCAATCGGATTTTAGTATTTAGGTATTACATTTATTCTGTATATACAGATCCATGTCTGGACCTATGGACTAATAAGAAGCAAAGCAAGACAGATGCCAAATAAAAAATGGGGACTGTCCCTTTAATAGAGGGATATATGTAACAGTCGTTCTTCTCAGGACTGAGGGGCCTAGCTGTGCATTGCAGTTGGAGTCGGTGTACTCTATCGCCACTAGAGGGCGCAGGCTTCTAGTTACAAGCTGGTTTGTGTACATGTAGTCAATGACATTCTAATTGTTCAACCCTGATGGAAATCCCATGCAAACTGTATGCAGCTTAGAATGAAGCCGTTAAAACTGTTCTATGCTTCATATATTTTGCATCAAATTATCTATGGTATCTCTGTTCTTATTGGCACAGGTTACTGTAAAATATTATTTGGAGTGGAGCAGAGGTATAACAAACATCCATGGCGCCCAATATTTTTTTGTGGTTGTGGATTAAGGGAAGGGGACCACTTAAGGACCAGGGGTGGTTTGCCTGATCTGTGCTGCGTGGACTCTCCAGCCCGCAGCACAGATCAGGATAGAGCCAGGGCTATCAGACTTGCCCCCTTTTTTTCCCCACTAGGGGGATGTCCTCCGGGGGGGTCTGATCGCCGCCAGCTTGCTGCGCTTTGCGGAGGGGCTTTTCAAAGCCCCCCTCTGCAGCGTTTTCGGCGCTCTCTCCCTCCCCCTGTGAGCAGCGCAGGACGGATATCCGTCCTGCGCATTGTAGGATAGGCTTCAGCCTATCAAATGACGGCGATCCCCGACCAATCAGAGGCCGGGGATCGCCGATCTGCTCTACGGCGCTGCTGTGCAGCAGCGGCGTATGATGTAAACAGCGGGGATTTCTTGTTTGCATGTTTACATTTTGCCGGGGAGCCGCGATCGGCGGCTCTCCGTCTGTTCACGGAGACACCCTCCGTGAACTGACATGGAAAGGCCGCTTGATCGAGCGGCCGTTTCCATGGTAACCCACTTAAGACCTGCTGACGCCTATGGGCGTTAGCTGGTCCTTAAGTGGTTTTAAGGTTAGGCGTCAGGGGTTAGGCATTGGAGAGGGAGGGTTCTGTGTGAGAGTAGGGTTAGCTGCAGTAAAATATCGGTAACATTTATGGATAATTTACTATTGGAATTACCACAATAAAATACTAGAATATTGGTAAATGTTACCATCATTCTACAATAGTCTATATTTACCCAAATTTAGCATTTATTTTGTGTTCGCTGCCCCATGCATGTTGTCATTTGGCTTGCGGTGGAATTATGCAGTGGCAGAAAACATGACATGTAGCGTCTGAGCATGGGTGCTGCCAGATGTGACTCCTTGGGGAGGCTCTCCACCGCTTGTACCAAGTGCTCACAAGCTGGCAGGCGGTAATTTAAATATTTGAGATCCGCTAACGAAGGGCTTATACATGGATTAAAAAAAACTAAGTACTTACACAGATCTAGGAAAGCTTTTTTTGCCTGAAATGGGGATATAAGGGTTGCTTTTTCTTATTTTGTCAGCTACTTTTAAAAATACAAAAAATGGAGTTGATTTAAAAGAAGGGAATTTATATAGTATCATTTTAATTGTTTTTTTTTAAAAAATTTTATACATAGCCACAGTTGTGCGAAAAGCCCTCCCTGCGTGGGTCTGTAATCTCATCCGCATAGCCTGGGATGACCTGCTTATTTTCCTCTGGTCATCAGATGTACGCTACATGTGTATACAGCAGGAAATCTCTATCAGTGATAATGTACAGCAATACCAGACCTTTCTGAGCACTGCTGTATAGAGCAATGCTGACAGATCATGGACTCTAAGCTGTTTGTAAAGCAGACATTTTATAGATTACTGTAGTGGCTGCCTGAATTGTGAATAAAGAAGATAATAGAAGTAAAAAAAAAAAACTCAAACTGTTTGCCTACATACTTAGTCTAATAGCAAAAACAAGAGAAAAGCTGGCACTATTGAGTACATATACGGTATGTATAAGCATTATACGACTGGTTTGAAAGATAAGCAAAGTAAACACTTAAAATGAACCTTAACTGAGAGGGATATGGATGTTTCCTTTTAAACAATACCAGTTGCTTGTCAGTCCTACTGATCTCTTTGGCTGCAGTAGTGGCTGAATCACAACCCTAAAACAAGCATGCAACTAATACTGTCTGGACTTCAGTCAGAGCATCTGCTCTGCATGCTTGTTGAGGGGCTGTGGCTAAAAGTATTAGGGACACAGGATCAGCAGGGCTGCCAGACAACTGGTATTTTAAAAGGGAAAAACCTATATCCTTCTCAGTTTAGGTTCCCTTTAAGGGAACACAATTTTTTTTTTTTTTTTTAAATGTCTCCAAAGGAAGGATCTGCAACAACAAATAATGCATAAATGTAAAAATAGTAAGGTAGGCACCTCTTACAGCCTGCTAAGTGATTACATATCTGTGCTGGTAGTGAAAATGTAGCACTTCCTGACCTCCAGTTAGACCCTTCTACAAAGTAGAAGCAGAGTATTGTACCGTGTTAGCCATCAGTAAAAGCAACACCAACACACACACTTTTTTTTTTTTTTTTTTTTTTAAAGGGAATTAGTGCATTTACACTTTTGTAGGGATGAGAGTTTCTCTTACAGCCGCATGCCAGTATATGGCGATAGGTTGATTTCTTACCAAGCAGTGAAAGCTGCTCATGTCTGCTACTTAAATTTTATTGGCCATCTGACCCCTCCGGGTAAACAGAATACAGGAGAGCTTGTATAACCACATGAGAAAGGTGTTGGCAGTCACGTGTATCCATAAGAAATCCTCATCTTAAAGTGGTATGAAACGCAGCATTTCTTCTTTACACTAAAAGGTTTACAGTCCCTTTTCCACTACCCTGCATTTTGCGATCTGATTCCGAATGCTAACAAATCACAAAATGAAGGGTACAGCAAAACAAATGGAGATGACAGCGGCCTTTTCTAATTGTGTTACGATTTTGTCCACAGTGCAATTGCCGACCTGCTGCATTTTGGATGTGATTAAGTACCTATACTGAGTATAGTAGCTCAATCTTAATTACATTAGTGGAAATTAGTTTGAAACCCGATCGCAAAGGCTCGTTTCCATAATTGGTAGCAGAACAGTGTTCAAACAGTTAAACAGAGCACTTATTCAGTGGAAAGCTTGTTGCCGGTTCCAAAGAGGTGAGGACATTCTCTTGTTTACATTCCTTTGTCAGCTACATTACGTAAACATTAGCAGCAGTGCTGAAACTGAGCTGCATAGATATTAGAAGCAGAGAGCTGAGAAGTGATAACTAGCTTGATCTTAATATATAAATACAGCAGCTATGCAGTAAAATGCAGTGTTGGCTTTCAGAGCAGATAAACTGCACTTTGACAGCGGTGACAATTTTGGGGTGACCTGGCCAGCTAAGATGGAGAAGCAGAGGAGGCGACCAGTAATGATGATCTGGAAAGATGGTGTCCCTTCTTTCAAGTCCCTTGAGTGGCGGTAGCAGTATGCATCAGACCGCGGCTGGCCACGTGGCTGCTAATCCATTTACTATCATATGCATAGGCCAGTAGCAAATGCTATATAACTTGTAGACCTACAAGAGCTCAAGATAAAGATCTTTCAGGCAGGAAAGGAAGCAGTCTAAAGCCATCCTGTCAGGATAGGACAGAAATATTAGAACTATGGGTTGACTAGCACAGAGTACACAGTTTATCCCTGCCTCTGCTTCACTGCTTAGTGAGTCAGTGATCTGGAAAAAGCTTGAAGCCAATACAAGGTCATACTGGTTTCAGATCAGTGATTTGCCTTTTTCTCCTGTTTTCTGCAGATTGGTTGCACTGCAATTCCGAAATATTCAGGAAGTTCCTAAACCCAGTGTCAGGAACCGGAATGCCTGCATATACGGTTCCCGACTGCGGGTTTGACCAGATCGAGAGGGAAAGCAGCCTTAGTCGAGCTACCACAAGGCTGTGACCCCTCAAACACTTCTCACTGCCACCACTAGCTGTTGCTAGACACTTCTATTCTGCTGTCGAGTGCTCAGCACGCAATCCGCGTTTTCGTATTCGGGTCAGCTTTGCGCTTAAGGCCGAATACGGGAACGCCACGCACACACACACACACACACAGTTGCAATCTTACACTGTAGTGAAGCAAAACCACGAACAGTCGTTCTGAACGATACTGTTAGCCACTCCGAGACTTCCCACTCTGCTGTCGAGCGCAGAAGTGCCACATACACACCATGCAATTACAATCTTATACGGTAGTGTTGCTCAATCATACAATCAGGCATGGACTTATACACAGTCAGGGCTCGTTCCCACTGTTGCGACGCGATTTCGGCCGCATTCCGACGCTTGTAAAAACGCATGCGGATGAGTTTCCGCATGCGTTTTTACCCGCGATTTCGCATGCGATTTCGCATGGCAGGGTGCCATGCGAAATTAACCATGACACTGCCAGGGCTAAATAAAATTGAAAAAGGTGCGAAGTCGCACGCGAAATCGCGGGTAAAAACGCATGTAACAAACGCATGTGTTTTTACTATTACATACATTAGCGGCGATTCGCACGGATTCCCGACGCAGGCGAAATCGTTGGCTCTTTTGTGCGTTTTTTTACCGCTGAAAAAAACGCACCTCAACAACGCTACAGTGGAAACAGGCCCATCCACTTGCATTACATGTGCGGATCTGCATGCGTTGGACGCATGCAGATTCGCGATAGTGGGAACGAGCCCTAACACTTCAGTCTCTTCTAGGCTATGAGTGTTAGTTTAGTACAGCAGAAGTCAGGCTTATTAAATAACGATTTAATATTCCAGGAAAAAAAGTGGAACAATGCAGAAAATAATATATACAAAAGATTTACAAAAACAAAGTAAAAAGTTACAAAATAAAAGTTACAAGGATACACACAAAACAAGTTGCAAAAATAAAAGGGAAATAAACGTAAATTGAACTTTTACCAGCGCAAATGTCCAACCGTGGAGGGACACGGATTTACTGATTCGATCGGGATCAGCTCTGGCGATGTGCTACCCTCACGAGAAGATGATCTGTGACTGTCCTAGGCTGGTTCTTATAGTCCAAAACAAAATGTTCTTGCGCTCCTCGCTGGAAGCTACAGTCCACCAACCACAGTAGTATTCTTCTTAACTTTTGGGGTCAATGCTCTGTGCTGCTCCACGTAGTAGGGCAAAGAGAGTGTCTGTAGAGAAAATGGAGCGCACTATGGTGCATTACCTCAAAGTTATTTTATTTAGATATAAAGGTTATACTCACAAGAGTTAAAAAGAAATGGCGCTTTTCAGCGGTAAAGCCAACCGCTTATATTCCCAGGCAGGGCGGCAGCAGCGCACTGTGGCCAGCAGCGCGAGTCCCGGTGGCTGGGGAAGACCGTCTCGCTGTCGGGGAGGGCGTGGCTCGGATTCAGTATGCGTGCAGCGTCATTACGCGTTTCGGCGCTCTGCGCCTTCGTCAGATCTGCCGAAGGCGCAGAGCGCCGAAACGCGTAATGACGCTGCACGCATACTGAATCCGAGCCACGCCCACCCCGACAGCGAGACGGTCTTCCCCAGCCACCGGGACTCGCGCTGCTGGCCACAGTGCGCTGCTGCCGCCCTGCCTGGGAATATAAGTGGTTGGCTTTACCGCTGAAAAGCGCCATTTCTTTTTAACTCTTGTGAGTATAACCTTTATATCTAAATAAAATAACTTTGAGGTAATGCACCATGGTTCTTATAGTCCCAAGTGGTGCCCTGGGCAATGGATGTTCAGTCCCACAATCTAATGCAATTTCCCCAAAGTGTGACATCACCGTCTGCCGAGTCCCCTGTCACATCTGGGCTAGCTGTGACATGCAAATGTCAAGGCTTTTACTGCCCCCCCGGTTACAGGTGACAAACACATTGGTGACAACTTTGAGCAAGGCTTTTCAACATTCCATCAGGCTGTCATATGTAAATTCCAGAGTTTCCTGATGGCCTATACAGTTGGCAGACTCAATTAGTCCGATTGTATTTTGGGACAAGTATCCTGTTTACACGTACAGACTTCAAAGCAATTCAACCACTTCCAGCCCAATATTCAGACCAACAGGTAGATATTTCCTAATTAAGGCCCGGTTCACACTTGCGGTTGTTTGCCAAACGGACCGGATGACCTGACCGGATCCGGATCGGAACCGTACGGTTCTGATCCCGGATCCGATCCGGATCCGGTCAGGTTGCATCAGGTGTTCATCAGGATGCGATCCGGATCCGTTTGGCAAAAGTAACGTAAAAAACAAAAAAAATGTTGGGGTCTGGGAGGTCAGCAGAAGGGGGACCTGTGGAATCAGGCCCTCTGCTGTTTAGCACTCACCTCCACCTGCGACATGCTGCCAACATCTCCGGATCCAGCTGTGCTGCTCCACTCCAAAATGCTTGCCCATGTGTCCCCATCCAATATCGCCGCAACAATCCGCATAGGAAGTGGGGTAGAACATCCGGATTTCTCAGCCAGTGTGTTGTGCGCTCTCCGGTTCCCATTGGTTTGTATTGGCCGGATGGTGCAGTCCGGCTCCGCCCCGGATACAGCAGCCGGAGGAGCCGGATCAAAAAATAGCGCATGTTGGAACGGAGGCCGGAGTCGGCTCCGGTCCGGCAGAACGGACGCATGTGAACGGACGCATAGGCTTTCATTGCTATGCCGTGCGTCCGTTCCGTCCGTTCTGCAAGCGGTGCGGCTCCGGCACGGCGATTCCGGACGGCCACCGCTAATGTGAACCGGGCCTAAATGTCCAGGTTCCTTTGCCTATTGAATGTAACTGGTCTATTTAATGCAGACAATGGCAGCCCCCTTGCTGTGCACTGGATGCAAATTTAATTTACATCTACATACAGACTCACATTAGCCTTCAGTTTCCTCTGGCCAGGTGACCAATTACCCTGAAGCCAGCTGGCTTCGATCAGACGTACACATGACATAGGCAGAAAAATGAAAGAATATGTTCCTGTATCATCCTTATCATCAGCACCCCAATATATCACCACACCCAGCACTTTAAATCCAATCCATTTTTAGACCTAAATATCTTACTGATTAGTCATGGTGTATTTGTCTACTGACAATTAATGCATTATGTAAGTGTAATATATTTTGTAAAACCTCACATCGGTTACTGTCCATGTAATTGTGAATAAATATCCAGGGTTTGTTTCATAGACTCACCACTAGGTGACACTGTTTACATGACAGCTTCTTATTTCTAGTTTGCTTTTTGGAAACTTACCAATTATACCTAAAGGTCCCTCAAAACAAGTCCAGTATTTATAGGAGGCCCACACCCCATACAGCCACTCACTTTGGCATTAAATTGACATGTTTTTCTGGGGTTGGTCATTTGTTACTGTCAGAGATAATATGTATTTGGCAGAGTCATTGCACTGTGATTCCCATTAGCAGGTGATTGGCGTAATCTTCTTCAGGCATGCTTGTTAGTGTAACGCTTTCATTTGCTGCAGAACAATGCACACACTTCAAGCATATTTAGTTTTACATTGTATTCAAGCTCCCATAGTTTTAACGCATATTTCACATGCTATGATGAGATAAATATAGGTGTATATATAACTCTAGTCCTTCTAAGAAATTCTCTGAAATACCTGTTATCATGTACAGCAAGTGTTGAAAGTAATGCAAATGAGCTTGTTGAAGATTTCCTACAAAGTAAATGGAAGCCCAAACTGTTTTATCTTATTGTGGAAACAATGCTGATAACTGTTTGAACTTAGAACTAAAACTTCATTACTTTCGGGGTTTTTTGCAGTTCAGCAAAGCAGATTTTACATCAGACTGTCATGGCTGCTGTTTAGACTGAAGTTTTAAAAATACAGCCTTTAAAGAGACTCTGTAACCAAATGTTTAGCCTTATTTCTTTAAGTTCCTATACCTGTTATAATGTGGTCTGGATTAATGCAGCCTTTTCTAGTTGCACTATCTCTGTAATATATATAATTTTCTTTTCTTTGTCAAGGTTTGTCGACCCAAAGAGGATTGGGCTGCCTCTGCTGTGATGGGGAGAATTTATGCACGACCTGTGCTTTTATTGCAGTTTGTGAGACTGAGAGGGGAAGGGAGCTGCTGCCTGTTACATGCATACTGTATGTGTGTGTATGTATGTAAATTTTCCCTCCATCCCTCAGTCAGCCTATCACCGCCGATTGCTTCTGTGTTCTCCAGGGTGACAGCGCTGTCCCCAGTACAGCGCTGCCTTAGATCGCAGCGCTGTACAGGTATATTAGACGGTGGTGTCGCCGTCTAACAGTCTCCAAGCAGCGATCGCCGCTGGGAGACTAAAGGCGGGTCTCTGCCTTCCAAGCGGAGATACATGTGCGCTCTCCTGCTAGCCCCATAGACAGTGTTGCCAACTCATCCCTTTAAATACGGACGCTTATGAATTATACATGTCTTGTGGCTAGTTAGATGCAGTTTAGGCACTGATTATGTGTGAGCAGCCTCAGAACCTGTATAATTTAGATGTGTCAGTATTTAAAGGGATGAGCTGGCAACCCTGCCCGTAGAAGGCCGTTCACGCCAATTGGCATGCAGCGATCGGCAAGAAGTTAGGCTGAGTATCCAATTTAAAGTGAACTTGCAGAGTATTTAAAATAAAACCGATACTTGCCTTAGAAGGGGGAAGGCTCGGGGTCCTATAGAGCCTTCCGCTCTTCTCACGGTCCCCTTGTTCGAACGCTGGCTTCCCTGTTCAAATCTCCTGCCGCAGGAGGCTTTGGAAATCTTCGGGAGCCCAAATGCTCCCAAAGATGTGCGGCTCTGACTGTGAGAGGAGCAGGAAGGCTCTATAGAACTCAATGCCTTCCCCCTCCTTAGGTAGGTATCTGTTTTGTTTCTTATACGCTTCAGTTTTGCTTGAAGTCCTGGGGCTGGGGGGGGGCATGGGTGATCAGGAAATTATTTTGGAAAGCATTAAAATACATTGAATGCAAAATAGGTGACACCGTTTTTTTTTTTGTTTTTTTTTTCTTTTTAAACCAAATGGGAACCATGCGTATAAAGTTTGAGTCCATTGATTTCTATGGGCCGGCTGCCCTGTGAACAAGATCTATATTAAAATATGGCTGAGCAGTTATTTGAGGGGAAGTGAAAACCTACATTATTGCATTTTGTGATGAGCTGATGCTTATATGTAACTTTAGGGTACTTTCACACGTGTTGCATCAAAATGGACCATCTAAACGCTAGAGATGGCCCGAACCTCCCGTAAAAGTTCGGTTTTGCGCGAAACGCAATAGACTTCAATGGGGAGGTGAACGTTGAAAACTAGAAACATTTATGCTGGCCACAAAAGTGATGGAAAAGATGTTTCAAGGTGTCTAACACCTGGAGGGGGGCATGGCGGAGTGGGATACACGCCAAAAGTCCCAGGGAAAAAAATCTGGATTTGACGCAAAGCGGCATTTTAAGGGAAGAAATCACATTGAATGCTAAATTGCAAGCCTAAAGTGCTTTAAAACATCTTCCATGTGTATACATCAATCAGGGAGTGTAATTAGAGTTCTGCTTCACACTGACACACCAAACTCACTGTGTAACGCACCCCAAACAGCTGTTTGTGTAGTGACGGCTGTGCTGGACTGGTGCTCACCATGGCGAGATTGTTCTTCCTCACTCAGTGATGTCAGGTAATGTCTGACTGCCTTATCAACTTTCGATGGTTCTTTCTCTACCATTGTTAAAGCTTACATCTATTTTTTAAATACTTGTTCTGCTTGCGGTTCAGTACCTGCAACGAGAATCCTTTTATGGAGGGCAAGTCTGCCACTGCGAGTGACCATGGGTAATGGCTGGGGAATGCTGGTTCGATTCTGGTCCGGAGTGGGAGCCTAAGAAACTGCTACCGCTACCACACATCCAAGGAAGGCAGCAGGCATGGCATGCACGTCCCGAGGTAGTGACCAAAAATAACAATACAGGAGGACTTTCGAGGCCCTGCTGTATATGACACTGATCGACTTTATTACCTTTAATGAGACTCTGTTATGGAGGGCAAGTCTGCCATCCATTCAAGTAAAAGGTATGCACTGACTTGACTAATACAATGTGCAGTTAACAGGTATGCACAGAGTGGTATGTCGCACTGCGTGCACTCCCGTAGGTAGGTGGGTGCTGTCACAGACTGCAAGGCCGGTCTGCGGGTGGGTCAGTCGATCAGCGTCAGAAATCCTCTTACACGGTCATTTGTTTATCACGAAGGGTAACCCGCGTTCGCAATTTGATGAACTGACTCGCGAAGGGAGCGTTCTGATACCAACCGATTCACCACACACATACAATTCAAAGATCTGCCACCAAGCGAGTTACACAGTCCGCTACTGTAGTTTTACTAGGACTTTGAGAACGCTCTATTAACCCTTTGCGGTATACAGGAATCTAGGTCAGATCTGACTATCTGAGCCGGATTCGCGCATACGGGTTATAAGTGTACACTTCTATTAAACACAGGGTAGCGATTTCAGGAGAATAGGTACGATTGTGTATGTTCAGCAACAGGTCATAACCGCTGAACGATTTTTAAAACATTTAATAACAAAAATGCATTACATACAGTTATATACACCTATTAACATATAAACACAGAGCTTAAAAATAAAAAGGAATAAAATCAGAAAGTTCTTACTTAGTTAGCTGAGCAGTCCATTTGAAGCATGAAGAAAAATTGTCCAGTTTAAAGGTAGGCATTCAGGTTAAAAGTCCTTTGTACACAACATGCGCCCGGTTCTCCTTGAGCACATGTCTGGACTTCCCTGGTCGATGGAAATTGAAGAACTGAGGCGGAGTTCCTCGCAAACACTTTTTACTGACCTGAGTTTTGGGGCGGTCACTACCTGGAAAGTAGGTGTGTTTAAGGCAGGGTTACCTCCTGGCAGTCAGGTTGCCACCCACAGACTCAGAGCAAGGAATGTACCAATTATTAATAATTTGTGTGACTCGGCCCAAGATTGGGGCATCGCAAATCCGAGACCATATTCATAAGCAGCATGCGACTCTGTATTAAACGAGGCTATACATGCCTAGTCTGTCGCATTCGCTCTACGCAGGCCGGATAAAGTGGTTTCTCTATGGATTCCTGATAGCTAGAAAATTATACTTCAGGTGAACGATAGAACTGTTTCCTAGGTATCAGAAAATGTAATTTTGGTCTTGCTGTGCCAAACCTATTTTGAATTATTAATAAAGTAAATGTTGCCATTGTGTGAAGCTATGAGCTTGGAGGGAAATTTGAATCTCAACCAGTTTCAGCTGGTTTGGTGGAGATGAGCTGAGTGACCAAATGGCTGCTCCCCAGGGAAGCGAGCCACTTGTGAAATTCTTTCCTGACACAGGATGTGGGGGAGGCTGCTGCCCTCAGTAAGAGAGAGGGAAATTGACATCTATTGTGCATTACCCAGGACTGACAGGAACTGTGCACGACCATGCGAAAATCGATGGCGCTAGCGCACGACTTCGATGGCGCTAGCGCACGACTTTTCCGTAATGTTCGTCACATCTCTCCCCTACCAGTCGGTCGCACAGAGTGGGTCTGCCAGACCCGCTCTACGCGCCGCTTAGCTACTGAACGGGTTCTCGACTTCTTATCTGACTGCCCTTTAGACAGCTCACCAGAAGCATAAGGCCACATGGTCCGGTGTGTCCCAGTGTCCGCTTTGCGGACAGTGCGATGCACACCAACAGGCTTACCTCTAAAGGCTTGGCTGGGTTTGCGTAGCGCTGCCTGTACGGGAGAGAGTCGTTGGTTGACATCCGGGTCACTTCCTGACTCTCCGGTGTCAGCCTGCGAATCTGGAAGCAGCGTGGCACACCCTTGCTCCAACTGACTACACCTTGGCACAACATTTTGGTCAGCACAACCTAGGTGGCCATTAGAGCACATTTTAAAAAACGAATTAGCCTTCACCTGGGTGGCGAGGCGTGCCCCTTCTCCAGGAAGGATAGAGGGTGGACCTCTGAGCAGTTTTGCACTGGGTTGCTTCTGCAAGGGGAAGACATGCAAGGGTGAGACAGGGAAGGTGCGGCCTGTCTCCACCAGCTGTTTAACAGCAGGCCATGGTGGAGCACTCTGGCTGTCATAGCAGGAGGGGAGGTCTAGGCCCCAGCTGCCTGCTCTGACACCTGGCCTGCTTCCACTGCCCTGCACGGATATGACCCAGGCAAAACAAGACTGTTACCTCTTAGATTAGACTGTCACATTTAAACATACATCATTTTTAGCACTGTGAGATTCAGCATGAAAGCTATTGGCAACATCTGGTACAACATTAACATCACAGTTACGTTCATTTTTCACATCATGTACACAGGTATCAGGAACAACAGTGACAGGTTTAGAATCAGACAAACCGTGATTAGACAGCTGTCCATTAGAAACGGGTACCTCTTCCTTGCCTCCTTCCCTAGGAGGGTTAGGTACCATTCCCCTGGCTGCCTCCCTCTGTCCCACCCCAAGCTTGTACAGTACCTGAGTGGGTCCAGACTGGCAATCCGGGGTGTTGATCACAGGTTCATAAAAGGATCGTAGGGTGCCAAGATCGGTGCCCAACAGCACAGGCACTGGGATGTCATCTGTCACCCCCACAACTTTTGTCTGGTGTCCCCTTCCCCAATTGAGAACAACACGAGCTTTGGCGATGCGTGCGTGTGTGCCACCAACTCCCACAAGTGTGACACACTCATTAGGCAGGAAATTCTCCCTGGCTACAAGATGAGAGCGAACCAAGGTAAGCTCTGTACCTGTGTCGCGGAAACCAACAGCGATCTGGTCGTTAACTTCCACGACTTGATGATTTCCGGAAAGTCGAGGATTTGCTGCTCCCATGACGAGGTAGGCGTGTGCAGTAGAGGATGCGCTAGCCACTTCTGCACTAGGCTCTGGAGATGGCGTCTTCACCTCGGGGCAGGCAGACTTGAGGTGTCCTCGCTGTCCATAGTGGTAACACTTCGGAACATATGTGACATCAGGCGGATGAGTAGCAGGTGCAGCATCCGGCCTCTGTGGCTGTGGGACCTGATTCCCACGGTTAGCAGGGGGAGGAGAGCTGGGTTGCATAGGTCTCCCCCCTCTCCAGCTCTGGACTGGAGGTTTGCGGCTGTCCGGCACACGGGTGGCCACAAGTGTCTGCAAGTTCTGCGGCAGTTTTGGCGGAGTCCGGCTTCCACTCCAAGACAAACTGCCGGACATCTGGAGTGCAGCAGTTCAGCAACTGCTCCTGTACGATGAGGTCCTCCAGACCTTGGTGAGAGTCTTTTTTGAGGCCCCGCGACCACTGCCTGAACACTGTCAGCAGGCGACTCTCCAGGTCAGTGTAAGAGTCGGTGTGGCCTTTCTGCAGGGAGCGAAACTTTTTGCGATAGACCTCTGGGGTCAACTGGTATTTGGCGATAATTGCAGCTTTTATCGCCTCATAGTCATTGTCCTTCTCAGCGGGTAAGTCCACAAACGCCTCAAGCGCTTTGCCCCGCAAGTTGGGTGTCCAATATCTCACCCACTGCTCCTGGGGCAGATGATGCTGACGACAAGTCTTTTCAAAGGAGTGTAAGTAAGTGTCCGGGTCGGTTCCCTTCTCCATTTCTGGGAACTTAAACTTTGGAGTCCCAAATGGGCCTGCTGTGGGCCGGGTTTCTGGAGCACTTTGCGAGGGATTTTGGCCTTGCCCTCGCAGTTTGGCCATTTCCAGGTCGTGTCGGCGGGCGGATTCTCTCTCTGCCGCCTCTTTCTCAGCAAGCCACCGGCGCTCTGTCTCTTCCCTTTCTGCCTGCTCCCGGCGTTCTAAACGGTCAGCGTCTCGTTCTGCTCTGTCAGCGTTTTCTCTGACAATCTGCATGTACAGTTCAGGATTTGTCTCCAACAGCCTTTGTAATCCAGGTTGCATTCCAGCATTAGGAACACAGAACAGGTTGGCATGGGCGGGCTCCTGCCGGCCACCATGCTCCTCAGCAGTTACAGCGACCGGTTCAGACGTGGTCCCGTTTGACTCTGGGTCTGGAAGTGGGTTGCTTTGCTCCAACCGCTTACTTTCCTCTGCCTCAGTTACAGCACCGTCTGAACCAGGAGTGTGCTCTCCCAGCATCTGCTCCGGCTGGGTATCCAGTCGCAATAAGTCGTCGATCAATTGCGCTTTCCTTTTTCTATCACAATGCCTTTTTCCTCACACAAGTTTACTAGGTCTGCCACTGACATTTTCTTGTATCTTGCTGCAGCCATTTTTGCCAAATAAGATAGGATAGGAAAAGAGATTGGGTAGGGGAACTCTGTGCTACACGTATATAAATGGTAATGCACCGGTTATTGACCACAGATTTTTGATCTGTTCTAGCAGGTTATTCAAATAACGTTGCCGTTAATGTTCTGAACATACACAACTCCCAATAAGCTGCCAACAAATGTCACAGACCGCAAGGCCGGTCTGCGGGTGGGTCAGTCGATCAGCGTCAGAAATCCTCTTACACGGTCATTTGTTCATCACGAAGGGTAACCCGCGTTCGCAATTTGATGAACTGACTCGCGAAGGGAGTGTTCTGATACCAACCGATTCACCACACACACACATACAATTCAAAGATCTGCCACCAAGCGAGTTACACAGCCCGCTACTGTAGTTTTACTAAGACTTTGAGAACGCTCTATTAACCCTTTGCAGTATACAGGAATCTGGGTCAGATCTGACTATTTGAGCCGGATTCGCGCATACGGGTTATAAGTGTACACTTCTATTAAACACAGGGTAGCGATTTCAGGAGAATAGGTACGATTTGTGTATGTTCAGCAACAGGTCATAACCGCTAAACGATTTTTAAAACGTTTAATAACAAAAATGCATTACATACAGTTATATACACCTATTAACATATAAACACAGAGCTTAAAAATAAAAAGGAATAAAATCAGAAAGTTCTTACTTAGTTAGCTGAGCAGTCCATTTGAAGCATGAAGAAAAATAGTCCAGTTTAAAGGTAGGCATTCAGGTTAAAAGTCCTTTGTACACAACATGCGCCCGGTTCTCCTTGAGCACATGTCTGGACTTCCCTGGTCGATGGAAATTGAAGAACTGAGGCGGAGTTCCTCGCAAACACTTTTTACTGACCTGAGTTTTGGGGCGGTCACTACCTGGAAAGTAGGTGTGTTTAAGGCAGGGTTACCTCCTGGCAGTCAGGTTGCCACCCACAGACTCAGAGCAATGAATGTACCAATTATTAATAATTTGTGTGACTCGGCCCAAGATTGGGGCATCGCAAATCCGAGACCATATTCATAAGCAGCATGCGACTCTGTATTAAACGAGGCTGTACATGCCTAGTCTGTCGCATTCGCTCTACGCAGGCCGGATAAAGTGGTTTCTTTATGGATTCCTGATAGCTAGAAAATTATACTTCAGGTGAACGATAGAACTGTTTCCTAGGTATCAGAAAATGTAATTTTGGTCTTGCTGTGCCAAACCTATTTTGAATTATTAATAAAGTAAATGTTGCCATTGTGTGAAGCTATGAGCTTGGAGGGAAATTTGAATCTCAACCAGTTTCAGCTGGTTTGGTGGAGATGAGCTAAGTGACCAAATGGCTGCTCCCCAGGGAAGCGAGCCACTTGTGAAATTCTTTCCTGACACAGGATGTGGGGGAGGCTGCCGCCCTCAGTAATAGAGAGGGAAATTGACATCTATTGTGCATTACCCAGGACTGACAGGAACTGTGCACGACCATGCGAAAATCGATGGCGCTAGCGCACGACTTCGGTGGCGCTAGCGCACGACTTTTCCGTAATGTTCGTCACAGGTGCACTGAACACAACAGGTAGTGCACCTGTCACACACACACACACACACACACACACAGACAGGTAGCGGACAGGCACAGTGACACTGCGTGCGCTCACGTAGGTGGGTGAGTGCACTGTGAACAACAGATAGGTAGGTATATGGAGTAATGGGTATTACAATGTGCAACACACGCACGCACGCACACGCACACGCACAGTCACTGAATGTGCTGGGCCTGGCAGTGGCACACACACAGTATGAATTATCAACGCTGTCACAGGTGCACTGAACACAACAGGTAGTGCACCTGTCTCACACACACACACAGACAGGTAGCGGACAGGCACAGTGACACTGCGTGCGCTCACGTAGGTGGGTGGGTGCACTGTGAACAACAGATAGGTAGGTAAACACACAAACACACACACAGTCACTGAATGTGCTGGGCCTGGCAGTGGCACACACACAGTATGAATTATCAAGGCTGTCTATGCAACACAAGTGTCAGTGGGACACAGAAAAAAAAATAGATCACAAGAACAAGATTAGCCCTCAAAAGAGCTGTTGTTGGGTGCTATTTTAGCAATAAGAATCAGCAAGGAGCAAGCTAACAAGCCTACAAGAGCTTAACTAATCTTTCCCTATGAGAGTCTGCAGCAGATGTCCCTTCTCTATTTACTGCAGGCACACGAGTGAGTATAATGGCCAGCAGTGCCTGCATTTTATAAGGGGGGGGGGGGGAGAGTGGCCCCAGAAGGGAGTGTAGCCTGATTGGCTACAATGTGCCTGCTGACTGTGATATTATGGGGGCGAACCTAACTTCCGGAAAAGTCTGCGATCGTGAACTACCGTAAGTTCGCCTGGAACCGTTTGGGCCATCTCTAGTAATTGCTTTGCAGCCGCTGGAATAACACAGGGCATGCCGAGTTACTGAATGATGTGCGTGTTTACCGTGGTGATGAGGGATATTTCTATGTGCTGAATGCGCCACATTGCACATGTAATGCACAATGTTACTTTTCCCCTCTATTGAGGTCCTATTTTTCCAGGATGTGCATCACAAGGCCCCAGGCCCAGAGCATAAGCATTAAAGCTGTCAGTATGGGGGACTTCAGTCTATTCTGGCTATTATTTATTTTCACCCCAGTTTACATAGTGCTCAGAAAATCCAGCCACTGCATAACTATTATGAAGGTGATCAGCCATTAGTCAAGAAGGTCCGCCTTGATGAACTGATCTACGTGAGGTTTCTTTTCTGCCAAGTAGTGGTCACTGTGTTCTAAACCATTTCTTTTTTTTTTTTATTTTTTTTTTTTTATGGTACTTTTACCTAGAGCACATGCATCAATGGAGACTGGGGATGTTTCTTTTGCACACCTGCATCCAACTTGTATCTGTGCTGGCCTGTAAACCCTGTCCTCAAACTTTATGCCCCAAATTAAATTACTGTTGTCTTGTGACAGGAGATTGAGAAACCACTGCTTTGTTACAATTCTGGAGGCGGCCAAGTGACCACTGCTCCAAGAAGATGAAATGTGGACCAGGGGAAGTTAGTAGCTTTGACTAACCTGACAGTGTTATTGCGTTAAGAAATACAGAGGCGCCGAAAGTATAAAAATAACTAAAACTTTTAAAATGTTTTGGTTGCGGTGGTGGACCAGCTAACCATAAACGGACGGCAAAGCTGTCGATTTTCAAAAATACAATTTATTCAAAAGCTCCCAATATACATTCGCAACGCGTTTCACGGGCATCAACCCGCTTCTTCAGGCAATAAGGGTCAGGAGCAACAAACACAGCGTCTCGTCGGGATGATGCTTGGCACCTCTGAGGTGCCAAGCATCATCCCGACGAGACGCTGTTTGTTGCTCCTGACCCTTATTGCCTGAAAAAAAAAAAAATTGTATTTTTGAAAATCGACAGCTTTGCCGTCCGTTTATGGTTAGCTGGTCCACCACCGCAACCAAAACATTTTAAAAGTTTTAGTTATTTTTATACTTTCGGCGCCTCTGTATTTCTTAACGCATCCAGAAGTCCACCCTTGGTGGAAGGGTGTCTCTACCCTATAATTTCCTCTATCCGCAGAGAGCGACGTTTTAATCCTGAGTGGGGACAGGCTTGTTCTCCCCACCTGCCTGAACAGTGGTTGCCTCTGAGGCAACCCTGGTTTGTGAGTATAAGACTTTTATTATACTTTCCATATCCTACCAATACATATTACACTATATTGGGCTCTCGGTCTTCATTTTTTTTTTTCTGACAGTGTTATTGGTAACCTGAGGTGGGACACTAGGCCCCAGGCATCTGCCTAGGTTGCCTGATGGATAAACCTGCTCTGAAACTGTGTTTTTGTATACCGTGTAAACTGAGTATTAGAGCATTTTGTGCACCAAAAACTAAAGGTGCCCACACATCCGAAGATGTATGGGCAGAGCCACCAAGAGACAGATCTCTGGTTGAAGAGAGATCTGTTGCCTGCCCATACACCACAGGCCAATTCCTGAACGACTTCAGCAAGAAATCTCTCGGGAATCGGCCTTGTGATGCACCATCCCCAGCCCTCTGCGCTCAACCCCCCCCCCCCCTTAAAATGCAGTATACTTTACCTATCAGTGTCCGCAGCTGGCTCTTCATACACGAGCCCCACCTGGTTGCCGACGTATACGTGGGCAAGTGTGTGATGTCACATGCCCATGTTACACTGGCAACCTCGTGTGGCGCATTTATGAAGAGCGAGCCAGCGGCACACAGGTTAACTATATGGCACTGGGGGGAATATTTTACATGAGGGGGCAGCGCTGGAGGTTCCATCAGTCATTGCACGTCCAGATATTGCACATTGTTACCGCCATACACCCAATTGAGGAAGTCGGCCCTACATCTTGCAGCACATGCGACTGTTACATGCGACCAATTTGGGCCCGGAATTGGTAGCATCGTCGATCACTCATGCTCTTGACAGGATTTTCATCCGATTGATAATTTATTATCGAATTGGATGGTCGGTCAGCCGCCAAGTCGTCTGATAAGGATATTCGATTGGGTTGTCAGCCTGCGGAGTACTGCTGGCACAGTGGTCCACCCAGTGCCCTCCTTTCTGGCCTGCCAAACCCTATTATGTTTCCTTATAAAGTGGAATGTATGCGCTCTGGACAGAAAAAATTCAGAACGACTACTATATAAGACACTATAGACGCTACAGCATGTTGGAATTCAGCGTGGCTGGAAAGCTGCATTGCAGTGGGCAGTCGGTAGGGGGCGCTCCAGCACACACCCCTCACCTCAGATCACAGGCTATAGTCTCAGTCTCAGGTAGCTGCGTTATGAGAACGTGTACCTGAGCTGCTCGGTCACTATTGTGCTGTGTGTCACCACCATGTACCGCCCCGCTGCCACATACACACCACACGCTGCATTGTATCGCTGTATTTCCATTCACTAGCATGATTACACTATTCACTTTTATCAGCTGCCTATAAGAAATCTGTCTTCCCTTCCCGGCGTTTCCTTGTTGCTGGTCCCTCCCCTCCCCTCCTCCCCAGTCCTCCCTCCTGCCCGGGATCTCCCGTTACCCCTCCAGTCCTGTATCGGGGGTGACAGAGGGGATCGCAGCTGTATGATCGGGCGATCAGCATGCAGTGTATCCGCAGACAGCCCTCCCGGAGCAAGTCCCAGGAGCGGATCCTGGAGGAGACCAGCCGCAGAGTCAGTCACATCAACAGCAGCCGGCTGGGTAGGAGAGTTGTTACTTCTGAATACTTGTCTGTGAAGCCTCCAGCGATCCCCCCCCTGTATGATTCCCTCCCCTCCCCCCCCCCCCCCCCCCATATGGAGGTCAGCCTTATGCTGGAGCGCTGATTGCTGCTCTTCCTCTATGTTCTATGGAATGTTTATATTCCTGCCAATCTTCTACTGTCTGCAGCTCTCCAATCACTGCTGTCTCCTAAAGCTCTGTCTGACTCATACTGCCTTTTCCTGTACTCCAGTCACTGGCATGTCCTGTATTTCTGCTACATGCTTACTAGTGTCTCCTCCACTCCAGTCACTGCTGTCTCCTATACTTCAGTCACTAGTGTCTCCTGTACTCCAGTCATGCTGGGCATACACGGCTCGATTTTGTCGCTCGATTCAGCGCCCGCTCATTTTACGTGCTCGATTCTGCAGGCGATTCTCTTCCGCTCGTTTTTCTTATCTTTTTCCATTAACCTCCATGCAGAATCGAGCGTGGAAACGGTCGGGCGCGAGATCGGACGTGTCAGAAATTATCTATCGAGCCATCTAAATGGCTCAGAATTGAGACGCGTATTCCCAGCATTACACTGCCTTTCCTGTACTCCAGTCACTGGTATGTCATGTATTCCTGCTACATGCTTACTAGTGTCTCCTCCACTCTGATCACTGGTGTCTCCTGTTGGTCACTGGTGTCTCCTGTAATCCAATCACTGCTGTCTCCTGAAGCTCGGCTGCCTTACTCTGCCTTTTCCTGTACTTCAGTCACTGTTATGTCCTGTATTCCAGCTACATGCTTAATAGTGTCTCCTCCACTCACTGATGTCTCCTGTACTCCATTCTTTGCTGTCTCCTGTAGTCCTCTGTCTATCTGCTGTCCCCTATACTGCATGCACTGGAGGCTTCTATACTCCTTCCACCCTCCCTCTGGTGTCTCCTATATTGCCACATTTTTTTTTAGTGCCTTCCATATGCCTGCAACACAGGTATTTGCCTTCTTTTCATCTGCTGCATTGGTGTCTCCTGGGCAACGGCTGCTCTTCTGGTGCCTAGGCAGACCTGTTGAGTGAAAAGACAATCCACTCTGTGCAGCGCCTCGGAAGATGTCTGAGCTATATAAATACTAAACTAATATTCAATACTGGTGTCTGCTGCATTATTGCAGGTATCAGTCATTTGCCTCCATTAGGTGTTACCGATATTCCACTGAGGCAATGACTGAGGTAGAAGTCATTTGATTTGAGGGACAAGCAAATGCTGTGGAAAAGTTAAACTTGCTGATTTGGTCCATGAAGTAATTAAAGTTGATGCTATTTGTTGTCAGGATTTGTAATAACCTTATTCATTTATTCAGAAACATTCAGGCTATTTTAAATCTGAATTTGAAATATTGTGTAGTTTATTACATATGAAATATATTATGTTCACCAATTTCATTTTGCAGGATGAGAATGATACCAAATATAAATCAATAGTAGTAGTAGTTTACAAGCCATCCGCTATATATTTGTGTCCGTTCGCCCCTAACACATGCGCTCTCCTGCTCCGCCCTTCTAAGATTGGCCGTGGAGCTGATTAGATGGAGCGCACATTCCTGCCCGCATAGCACACTCCACCAGCTGTTAGTAATAATATTTCACATTCAGATTTCCATCGCAACTTTGGTAGATCTTATTCCTGCCTTAGCATTTTTCCTCACTAGTGCACAGTGATATCTTGTCTTGTAGGCCAGAGCTGTAGATTTTGTCATGTCTGTCTGGTGCTGCCTTGTGCAAATTCTGAAAGCATTACCTGCAGAACTTATTCGTTCATAACTGCCACTAGGTTTTGGACTTTTAGGGCCCGTTTCCACTATCGCGAATCTGCATGCGTTTCCTGCATGCAGATTCGCACAGCCAATACAAGTGGATGGGCCTGTTTCCACTTGTCAGTTTTGCTGTGCGTTTTTCTGTGCAGGATTTTTCTGCACGGCAGAGCCCTCAGAATTCGCCTGCGTGTGGAATGCAGGCGAATCGCACACAATGTATTTAATAGGGAAGTCGCATGCGTGTTCCCCATGCGTTTTTTGCCGCGAATTCGCATAGGTACCAATGTTAATTCACACAGGCAGTGACATGGTTAAAATCGCATATACCCTCACCTATGCGAATTCGCGGCAAAAAACGCATGCGGAATCGCATCCGCATGCGATTTTATCAGCGGTGGAATCCAGGCGATTCCGCACCGCAGTAGTGGAAACGAGCCCTAAAGCTGTGTACACACACAACTGTTGCCCACAGGGATCGGCACTCAACTCCTCGGGTGACGGGCCAGGACGAGGCTGTACAGACACCTCACTATCTTATAGACTAGTGACGCTCTGTTGCGATGGGAGTGGAGCTGAGCAAAACTGAATGACTTTGAGGAGGAGTGGTAAAGAGAACAATGCGCTCGGCCCAGCACTCCGAATCCCTCGATGACTCGTTGGGGCTGCGTACAAACACTGGTTTATTGAATGCGTGTACAAGGCTTAAAGGATTGTATCCCCTCTCTAAGCTCCTTTTGAGGACAGTGTTTGTTCTAGAGAGGGTTGCAAAAAGTTCATAGAGATTGCATTGTTGACATTCCCAGCTCTTGACTTGTTGCGTTTGGGATGATTTTACCCACCTCAGGTGAAGAGGTGGTGGTATGATGGTATAGTGGATGGAGCTCTCACTTTGCAGTGCTAGAGATCTAGATCCAACTCTTGGCAAGGCCATTATCTGGACAGAGTTTGTATGTTCTACCTGTGTTTGCATGGCGATCTTCTATGCATTCTGACTTCCTCCTACTTCCCAAAAACATAGTGATACATGAATTAGGCTTCTCCTAGACGATGGTGCCATGACCCTGGAATCCATAAAGCACTGCAGCAGTTGACTGTACAATAGTAAAACATAATAAGGGCCGTTTCATAATAAACATAAGGGCCGTTTGAGCAGCGTCTCGTTCGTGGGCTTGCGCAGGCTTTCAGCGGCTTATCGTCACAATCTGCTTTTTTCGGGACACAGACGCAGCGGTAATCGTCACTGGACGCAGCATGTAGCATCCAGGGTCCACAAGAGCAACGGGGAAAATCGGGTTCGCAATGTCACGTTCGCACAAACGCAGGTAAATGGTACACGCCGCCTTATACAAACTCTTCCATTCACTTGAATGGGAGCATTTAACGAGTCCTGGACACTGGCTGTAAACGCCTGCCAAGTGTCCGTTTAGAGATTAGGGCCGGTTCACACGGACACTAGAGATGGCCCGAACTTGTTCTATAGCGAACAGCTATGGGGAATGACCTCAGGGTCATTTCCGCATACATCATTGTACGCATTACTGCGCAGATACTTTCCCGGTGGCCGCCTGCCTTTGATCTCGTGCCCTCAGCCAGGAGCACTCTGTGCATGTGCATGATATCACCGGCTGCAGGAACGCGATCAAGGAATTGCGGCCGCTGGGAAAGCACCCACGCGGTAACGAGTATAATGATGTATTCGGAAATGACCCTGAGGTCTTTCCCCATAGCTGTTTGCTATAGAACAGTTCTGTCCATCTCTGGTGTCTGTGTGAACCGGCCCTAATAATTTTATGTAAGAAATGTTCTCAGATGAAGGGCTACTGTTTCTAAGTAGTGTTAGTATTCACATTACATATTGAATTCAGAACACCCAAATACTGCCGAACACCACACTTCCGTACCGAACAAGTGGACAGGCCAGGGGGAGTTCACTGTGTGCGCGTCAAGGCGTGTTTTTACATGACTCCGATACTTCCTCCTTTCAGCTTTGGAAGGAGGAAGCATCTGAGTAATGTGAAATAACTTGTGAAGCGCAAGTAGTGATCTCTCCATGACTGTCCACATGTTCAGTACTGAAATGGTATGGAAGGGTGGCGTTCAGCATTATTTGAGTTATCAGAATCTGTTATGCCAGTTACTTTCGATCGTAAAAAGTGCGTCGAAAAATCGCATCTGATGAAAAAGTTGTACCGTTTACGGGCTCCTTAATTGGCACCAAACTGACTGGCTTCAGTTTTTTTCATGGATAAAGGAAGCTCTTTTGCAGTGCACACATATCTCAAGTCTTTGTACTAAAGTCTTGTGTTTTGAACTATCAATCTGTATACTGTATGACATTCTATGGGCATTTGATTGTGATCGTCTGTTCTATGGAGCAGTTCTCAATCAGATCAACAAGCTCTCCGAGTAGTTTCTGTGGCAAGTCTATCACCACAGTGTAATACAGTTCAGCTATACTGTATTTAATGAAATGATACAAAATGAGGAAAAACGTGAACGGCAACTTTGTGGTTAATGGCCTTTTATTCTACCTATTATCGAAATTTTAGCTGATCAATGATCAGCACAGTGGCATAGGGTTAGCACTCTCACCTTGTACTGCTGGGTTTCCAGTTTCATTTCCAGCCATGGCACGATCTGCTAGGAATTTGTATATTCTGCCCGTGTCTGTGTGGGTTTCATCTGTGCACTCTGGTTTCCTACCACATACCAAAAACATAGATAAGTTATGTCTTCCATCTAAATTGGCCCTGGACTACAATCGACATATATGAGTACGCCCGGGTTTAGATTGTGAGCTCCCCTGAAGGACAGCTAAAGGCAAGACTGCATACTCTGTGCAGCACTGCGAAAGATGTTGATCTATAAATTCTATAATAATAATAGTGATCAACCTGTTCTCCAGTACTGTTAAAACAAGTGATCATTAAAATAAAGAAGTGCGTTTGGCATTTAAGCAAAAAAAGGACGCCTGTTACAGTACATTCTCTATGCACTGTGTCCTGGTACAGTTCAATTTGTCAGAGGTCTATAAATAATCCTGTGTCCTTGTACTATAATAATTGGAATGGATTTGTTCTAGTAACAGTATTTGCATTTCTGCTTAGATTTATTGTACCGCTCTGCCATATTCTACCTACCTGTAACCGCACTCCCTGCCTCCCTATACTCTTGGGGTGGTCAGCCATGTGTCCCTTCCGATCTTCACCAAAGTGAGTGGAAGAGTGCGATGTTATGGGGAGAAGGGGGAGGGCTGTGGTACCAAAAATTACCCAGACTCCACAGCCCTGATGGAGGGGAGTATATGCTGTAGATCAGGTATTTGGTTGCTTGCTTGTTGCAGGTGTGCCTCACTCTCGTAAAGATTCACCAGTCTAGTTTTTCACTGACACTACTGTATAGAAAGACTTTGCTGAAGAGCTCATGTGCAACCACAGCTACAGCCTGTAGGGGGCATCACTACAGCTATGGTTGCTTTCAGGTAAGTAACTTTTATTAGCTCTAAGTACTTTTTTAATAATTTAAAGGGTAATTTCCCGCCCACACTCGCCCATAATGATTGCCTTTGAGGTGGTTCATGCCCTGTTCACTGACAGGAACGGACCTGAGGCATAACATTGCCAAACAAAGTCATCGTCCTAATTTATAGCCAGGAGGATCTCAGCCTGGTGAGATTCCATTACAGTGTACAGCATTGTCTACACTCTGTGTACCTGCGTGATGCTCTGCTGTTACCAGCTACAATGGAATCCTCTCAGGCTGACCTTATAAAACTAATATGGATAAAAAAACAAGCTCCAGCACATGCTAAATATGCATGTTTGACTGTTACCTCAGGAAGGGGTTATAAGGCTACTTGAGATCATCGGAATGTAGTCAGAATTCTTAGATCAGGTAAAGGACACTTGAAGTGAGAGGAATATGGAGGCTAACATATTTATTTACTATTAAACAATTTAAATTGCCTGGCTGTCCTGCTGATCCGCTGCCTCTAAGCTTTTAGTGTTACACCCTGAACAAGCATACAGATTAGCTTCATGCTTGTTTCAGGTGTGTGATTCAGGCACTATTGCAGGCAAATAGATCTGCAGGACTGCCAGGCAACCGGTATTGTTTAAAAGGAAATACATATGGCAGCCTTCCTAACCCATTTTTTTTATATTCAGGTTTGCTTTAAGACCTGATATAATGAATTGTATGTGTAGTACGGATAGGAATAGAACATCAGTAGCACGAAGAGTCTCATATTTTTTTCAGTTATATAGCCTTTTTTGTTTTTTTTTATTTCTTGTTATACAACCTTGCTTCATTCTGTCATATTTGCAGTTTACAAACCACACTCTGTATTTTAAACTATAAAACAGAGCAGAGCTAATGACCCTTTGAACTTTCATGCAGTAAAACCTTATCTCAACTTGTCTCACTGTTTCTTTGATGTATAAGTGCTTCAGAAAACAGGACTGTCTTCAACCCAAGTTGGGTCTAAGAGCTCAGAGAAGCTCTTTTGCATAGATAACTGATGTTTTTCCCACAATCCTTCAGGGCAAGGTGAGACGTCACTCCACCCAACGCAGGAACAAACAGCACTTCCCCTATAAAGTAATCACATGGTTAGTCCACCCTCTGTGCTGTTTGTTCCTGCATCCAGGCAGGTCGGCATCTCCCCTGGGAGTTGGATCTGTGTGCTGGGCTGCAGGTTTGAATTCCTTAGGGCGGCAGAGACTGTGGAACTGAGGCAGTCTGGCCGTTTACCCCGTGCTGAAAATATATGGGGTGACCTACCTTTCTCTCCCGCGGATGTGGAGGGCAAGAGTGGAAGACGTGGATTTCCCTGGTAGTCTTGTGGCGGCGGACTGAGAGGTGAGCGAGCAGCCGCGTGTCTGATCAGCGATGGCGTCCGTAATCCATGCGGCTGTTGGTTGGCGTGGTTCTTCCGGGTTGCGTAACTTCCGGCGGGTATGCCGGAAGTCGCTCTTATACTTTATTCTCTCTGATCCTTTGGTCCCACCTCAAATTGCGTCACAGGCAGGAAGTAATTTAAGGGAAAGAGCGTGGGCTGGAACTGTTGCTGCTGCGAGAGACGGCGTTTTGTGTCGGCCGTGATTCATCATGTCGACATCTGACAAAACGAACAGCAGCTCGGCCGCCCAGAAGGTGAGATGGATATGTTATTAGCTCTTTCTGGTGCATTGTATATTGCGTGGATGCAATGTTCAGGATTATATTCAGGGATTTATCTTTATGCCCGTTTGTTGTGTTTGTAATTCGGGCTAAAACCCGGGGAGTCTTCTGATAAATCCAAGCCTCCTGCTACTTATAAAAGATGCGCTGTTTGTAATATTAAGATGCCTTTGACATATGCTAAAACTTTATGCCAAGTATGTATGGAAAAGGTTATGGGAGAGCAGCCAGGGTCCTCTATTCAGAGGCGGGTACATAATCTGCTCAAGAAGTATCTGTACCTGTTTTGCCAGATAAAGATGGCCAGGAGCAGGTAGAAGTGAGAATCGTTCAGAAGAGTCTGATAATAAGGAAATAGAGTCTGAAACCTCTTCAAGGTTTAAATTTCGTGTTGAGGATACTGAAATGTTAATTGCGGCAATTAATGAAACCCTTGAATTAAATAAAGATGTTATTTCTACTTTGTCACTACATGATCAGTTATACAAAGGTATGGAGGAAAAAGAGGGCCTTGTTTTTCCAGTTCATAAAGCTATCAAGCAGGCTATTATAAAAGAATGGAATGATCCAGAAAAAGGCTGTTGTTGTCCAAACATGTGTAAAGATTTTTTTTTTCTTTCTACTAAACATACAGTCCTTTGGTATAAATGCCCAAAATTTGATACTCCATTTTCTCAAGTAACTAACTAAAGAAGGGGATTTAGCATTTGAGGATTTGGAAGTAGGCCTGAAAGATAAATCGTATTTAAATCGAAATTGCGATCACCAAGATCACAATTTCAGAATCGTCAAAGCGGCGAATATCGCGATCACGTCATTTCCACATGAGGAAGTTTGAAGAAGCGCCTTCAAACTTTCCCAAAGTCCCAGTGCCCGCAGCGTTGGACATACCTTCCATCCTCTATCGCCCTCTGCCGCCTCTTGTGCTTGGCAAAACTTCGGGGTCCTGTATGTCACATGATATGCAGGAAGTATGCTGTGCATTAGAGCCTGCAGGAGGCAAAGTGGATAAACAGGCATCGCTGGACTCGTGCTTGAAGCAAGGACTGATGCAACTTGGGGGACAGAGGAGGCACAGACACACAAAGGAGGCAAGAGAGAGACCCAGAGGAGGCATGAAGAGGCAAAGGGGGCACAATGAGAGACGGGGACAGAGGGGGAACAGACAGGCACAAAGGGGGGGGGGGGAACAAAGTTTGATTTTAAGGAAATCGTGAATCGAATCGAAATTGTAATTTTGGACAGAAATCGCTCAATTCAATTTTTTCCTAAAATCGTTCAGGCCTATTTGGGAGACTTAAAAGACCCAATCGATAAACTCTATGCTTATCTTAAAAGGTTTTGGGAAGCCAGTGCAGCTACATTCAGGCCTGCTGTGGCTTCTACATGTGTAGCCAGAACCTTGGAGCTCTGGATAAATCAGCTAAAATCTAGTATTTTAGCATGGTCCCCCACAGAACAATTGTTAAATTCCATCACAATTCTTACAAAGGCTGCAGCTTAGTTAGCTGATGCTTCTGCTGAGACAGTTATGCTGGGCATGCACGGTGAGATAATGCGCCGGAATCGAGCCAGCGCGTCACCGCTCGTCCGCGCGGATCGATTCCCGCTGGTCCCCGTGGGCGCTTCCTTATCAGCGATTCGTTTTCTGCATTGTCCGCCCAAGGGGATCGAGCGAGTTATCGATCCGCCGCGGTGATCGGACACGTCTGATGTTATCAATTGAGCCATCAGCCGCTCGATTGATAAGGAATGCAGTGGGGGTGTCTCGGCACCTTGCAGAGAAAAAAAAAACCCAAATTGTGCTCGATTGATAACTATCGCACCGTGTATGCCCAACATCAGATTCATGGTAAAGCCTACGGCCTTAGTGAATGTATCTCGCAGAGCTTTATGGTTAAAGCCAATGGGTACCACTTTAAAAATAAAAGTCAGATACTTACCTAAGGAGAGGGAAGGCTCGGTCCTAATGAGCCTTCCCTCTCCTCTCCCGGTACCCTCGGTGCTGCGCTGACTCCCCTGTTCGCGTCCGCCGCCGCAGGGACTTCGGAGGTCTTCGGGAGCACTCGGGCTTCCGAAGACGGGCCGCTCCATACTACGCACGCGTGAATGCGTCATAGAGGGCGCTCGAGCATGCGTAGTATGGAGCGGCCCGTCTTCGGGAGCCCGAGTGCTCCCGAAGGCTTCCGAAAGCTCCCTTCGGCTACGAAAGTGGCAGTATTTGACCGAACTGGTCGAATACTGCTACGGGGGATCCTGCGCGGCACCGGGAGAGGGAAGGCTTATTAGGACCGAGCCTTCCCTCTCCTTAGGTGAGTATTTGAATTTTTGATTTTTAAAGTGGTAAACATTCACTTTAAAGACCTGGGATGGGAACTTGACCTCAAAAAATAGACTTTGTGGGGTTCCTTTTACAGGAGACCTGTTGTTTGGGCCAGAGCTGGTTGCAGCTCTAGAGAGGACTGCTAACAAAAATATTTTTTTTCCAAAAAAGAAAGCAAAGAGATTTTTTTCGTAAGCCAGGGGTGATCAAAAAGAATCCTCACGACGCGAAATAGGGAAAAAAAATTAAATACCTGCATGACATTTGAGTGCACGGGGGACGCCCTCCATGCCGTAGCGCCGGGTCCCCGCCGCTCCACTAAAATGGCCACCGGAGCTGGCTGCGTAGTCCGCATATGCGCGACTGCGCAGCTCTAGGGCCTTCAATGCGCCCCCCCTCCCCTCCGATCCACGCTACAGGAGACAGCCCGTGGCGTGGATTGGGGGGAGGGCCCTAGAGCTGTGCAGCCGCACTCACGTCTGTGCAGACTGCGCAGCCGCTGCCAGCTCCGGCGGCCATTTTAGTGGAGGCAGGATAGCCCGACCCGGGCTGTGGGGTTGGGAGCCGGCCCGGTGGGACATTGAGCAGCGGGGACCCGGCGGAATGGCACGGAGGGCGCGGATGGCGTCCTCCGTGCACTCAAATTTCATGCAGGTATTTAACTTTTGTTTTCCCTATTTCGCCTCGTGAGTCCTTTAAGGATCAAAAAAGAGGTAGAAGATGGATATTTAATAAAGCGTCCAGAGGAGGTTTTTAAATCTAAAAACCCGGAAGCACAGTCAAATACACAATGACTTCTTCCTGGCGGTGGGGGGAAGATTAAAGTACTTTGCTCACAGATAGGCTCTGATGTCAAAGAGTCCGTTTATTCATCAACTAATCAAATTTGGTTACCAAATAGTTTGCTGTTCCTTCTCCGTCAAGATATGCGATTTCAAAACCACCTAAAGATCCCGTTCTAGTAACAGAAATATTGGGAATCCTGCAAAATATGTTAGATCAGAATGTGATTCGAAGAGTTCCGATAATGGAACCGAAAGGTTTTTATTCAACTATTTTTGTAGTAAAAAAAAGTCAGGAAATTACCGGTTAATTTTGAATCTAAACAGTCTAAATCCGTTCATGAAAAAGAAAAGATTTTGCATGGAATCAATTTTTTCAGTGAGATCTTTTGTTTCCAGTAGCTTTCATGGCATCACTGGATCTCAGAGACTCCCACTGGCACGTCCCAATTCATGTTCGATCTCAGAAATTTCTAAGGTTTGCAGTAAAGGTAAACAGAATTGTAAGCCACTACCAGTTCGTTTGCCTCCCGTTTGGGATCACCTCTGCCCCAAGAATTTTCACAAAAGTTCTGGGAGAAGCGTTGATTCCTCTGAGAGAAAAGTCGATTCAGATAATTCCTTATCTAGGCGACTTGCTAATCTTGGGAAGTTCAGTACAGGAACTAAAAGATCACTTGGAGTTGATGTCAGATCATCTACAATCTCTAGGATGGATTATAAATCTGGAAAAATCCATGTTTGTTCCAGAGCAGGAAGCTCTGTTTTTGGGCATGCTAATAAACTCAACAAATCAAATGATTTTTCTTCCTCCAGAAAAGATACTAAAATTAAAATTAGCAGTTCAATCCCTACAATTGGATCCAAACCCGTTTGTTACGAGTAATTTCTTGGGTAGTGGGTCTAATGTCCTCAACGATTGTAGCAGTGCCTTGGGCTTCGGCACATGTCAGGAAGTTACAAGGATTTCTATTGGGAAATTGGGACGGACGTCCCCAGACCTTAGACTTCAAGGTAGCTATCCCTCAAACGGTTGTGTTGTCTCTTCAGTGGTGGTTGGAGGAATCCAATTTGCTGAAGGGCAGACAGTAGAGGGAACCAGTAGAGAGAATCCTCACCACAGACGCAAGTTCATGGGGGTGGGGAGCTCACGCGGGGCACATAGCGTTCCAGGGAAAATGGACCAAATTGGAGTCCCAAAGATCGTCAAATTGGAGAGAATTAAGGGCAGTGATAATGTCCCTTGTACAGGCTCAGGACAGGATAGTGCATTGTCATGTACTGATCCAGTCAGACAACGTGACGGCAGTTGCATTTATAAACAAACAGGGAGGTACAAGATCCCTGTTACAGGAGGAGGCGGAAAAGATTTTTTCTTAGGCAGAAAAGCAAGTATTGTCCTTGAAAGCTATGCACCTCAAAGGCAGGCTGAATGTGGAAGCAGACAAACTGAGCAGAAACAAAGTTCTGTCCTCAGAATGGTCTCTTAACAGGGAAGTATTTATGCAGATAGTGGGGAAATGGGGTCTTCCGAATGTGGACTTGTTTGCCACCGAAGAAAATACTCGGGTTCTGAATTAATTTTCATTGAACCTAAGAGACCATGGAATTTTCCACTTCTTTATGCGTTTCCACCACTAAATCTGATACCGGCGGTACTCAGCAAGTGGAGAGGCTGTCGGAATCCTCTAATAATGATTGCTCCTTTATGGTCGAGGGGAAGTTGGTTTGCAACTCTCAAATCGTTAGCAGTGGAAGGTCCTTGGATTCTTCCTTGCAGACCGGATCTCTTATGTCGGGAAGCTGTGGCATCCTCATCCAAATCGGTTGAATTTGGCAGTGTGGATCCTGAATTAAGGTTACTAAGAGGAATGTTGCGTCTACTTGGAATGTTGCGTCTACATTGGTAGTCGCAAAGAAGTTACAAGAAAAATATACCTTAAATATTGGAAAACATTCCATTCTTGGTTAAGAAGTTATCAAACTTAGTTTATCAATCCCGGCCGTTTTGGAATTTCTTCAAGATGGCTGGGACAAAAGTATTTCTGTCAGTACTATTAAAGTACAGATTGCGGCTCTGTCTGCATTGTCAAGTTTGCCTCTGTCTTCTTCTCCTTTGATTGAGATTTTGCGTGTGTACGCACTTTTAAGATTACTTATGTTAAAAACAGTTTTCCTAATAGCAATCCCTTCTGCTAGGAGAATAAGTGAGATTCAGGCCTCATCTGTGAAGTCTATATTTTCAGGATTTCCAGGACAGAATAGTCTTGCAGACGGATCCTAAATTTTGTCCAAAGGTGATGTCCAGGTTTCATAGATCACAGGAAATTGTACTTTCTACATTTTGTGTTAACCCTAGTTGTAAAAAAGAGAGCATTTTTCACACTTTAGATGTTAGAAAATGTGTTATGGAGTATTTAAAAAAGACGTCTGAAATCAGAAAGATAGATTATTTATGTTATTTTCAGGAAAAAATGTAGGTCAGAAGGCATCTTCTATTGCTAATTGGATTAAATTAGCTATAATAGAAGCTTACAAAGCGATGCAGTTAGATGCTCCAGCATCATTCAAGGCTCATTCAACTAGCGCTATGGCAACATCATGGGCTAATAAAGCAGGGGCTTCTCCAAAACAAATCTGCAAAGCGGAGACTTGGTCAAATTTTTCAACATTTATTCGCCATTACCGAATTGATGCAATTTCGGCTCATGACTAAGTGTTTGGAAGAAAGATTCTCCAAGCTGTGGTCCCACCATGAGGTTGTATTACTTGTTAATCGTCTCACCTTGCCCTGAAGGATTGTGGGGAAAAAAATCAGTATCTGCTAACGCTGTTTTGAACAATCCTTCAGGGCAACAATCCCACCCGGGTGTTAATTGTCTGTCATATAGTAGCACGTATATGGGTTAGTGGATGTTCACCTGTCGGGTACTCGGTTTAAAGCACTGAGGGTGGACTAACCATGTAGTAATTTTATAGGGGAAGTGCTGTCTGTTCCTGCTTGGGTGGAGCAACGTCTCACCTTGCCATGAAGGATTGTTCAAAACAGCAGGTACTAACTCTGATTTTCTTAACTCTTCCTGTACTGGAAAACAGGGATGAGCAGAAACTATGCCAGTGCGAATTTAAGTATCATAGTTCGCATCGTAGTTCGTAGGTGAAGTTTCAAAACTACGCTTACGAATTTACACGTAGTGAAGTACTGCTACGTGTAGCTTACGCCCACTATGCGTAGTTAACATGTGTATTGCTAATTTTCCGTGTGCGATTGTATGCTTACAAATGTACTCATTGGAAAGGGGAATGTACGCATAGAGTTCCCGGGATAAATCTTTAAAGAGGAATTTTCTGCATGCGGGCATAAGCGTCAGCATGCACTACGCGTAATTGCGTATTTTAACGCATAGTCTACGAAATGTATACAAAGCGAATATTTGATTTCGAAGCCGTAGTTTGGCAAAGCGTAATTGCGTAAAACTACCCGTAGTTCCAGCGTAGCGAAGTTGGCTAACTACGACCATCCCTGCTGGAAAATAATACGAGACTTTTTCTTTGCTACTAATATCCGCTTTCTTAGCTGAACTACACATACAATTCATTACCGTATATTCTTCGTTTATTTTCACAGATTCCCTTTAAAGAGAACCCGAGGTGGGTTTGAAGAATATTATCTGCATACAGAGGCTGGATCTGACTTTACAGCCCAGCCTCTGTTGCTATCCCAAACCCCCCTAAGGTCCCCCTGCACTCTGCAATCCCTCCATAAATCACAGCCACGCTGCTGACAAACAGCTTGTCAGAGCTGGCTGTGTTTATCTCTATAGTGTCAGTCTGCTGCTCTCCCCGCCTCCTGCAGAACTCCGGTCCCCACCTGCATCCCTTCCCTCCCTGCTGATTGGAGGGAAGGGACGGGGGCAGGGACCGGAGCTATGCAGGAGGCGGGGGAGCAGCTGAGACTGACACTACAGATGTAAACACAGCCTCACAGCGTGGCTGTAATTTATGAGGGATTGCAGAGTGCAGGGGGACCTTAGTGGGGTTTGGGATAGCAACAGAGGCTGGGCTGTATAGGCAGATCCAGCCTCTGTATGCAGATAACATTCTTTAAACACACCTCGGGTTCTCTTTAATCTACATACAAACACTAGCGTTTCATCACCCAAGACAATTAAAAAGTTGTCTAGTAATCCACTGTACCAGATCAGTAAATGACAGACCTCAACCACTATTGTTAGTGTCGTTGCAAGGAGTTTGTATGTTCTCCCCGTGTCTGCACGGGTTTCCTCCAGGCCCCCTGGTTTCCTCCAACACCCCAAAAACATACAGATAAGTTAATTTGCTTCCCCCCTAAATTGGCCTTCGACTATGATACATGCACTACGCAATACATACATAGATATATGACTATGGTTGGGACTGGATTGTGAGCTTTGAGGGACAGTTAGTGACAACATACTCTGTTCAGCTCTGCGTAATGTGTTGGCGTTATATAATTACTAAAATAAACTTGTCCAGCGAACAGTAACAAATGCTTGCTTTAAACTTTTACAATCATATATGGGGTTTAGTGTTTTTTTTTTTTTTCATTGTAGAGCTAGGAATGTCCTTACAGTACTTTTTAACTACATTTTTTTTAACTACATTCACGCCGCATTATTGTTGGTCAAATAGGTGTTAAATAGTCTGTGCCATTCATTGAATAAATTCAGCCCATTTTCTCCAGCTTTTTTTTTTCCGCTGGCTGTTCTACCTATCGGGCTGATTTTCCTGACCACCTGGCAAATGAGGGCACTGGAACTTTAGTGCACTCAATATGGTCCACATGGCACTGCCGACTGTTGGCTACACCTACTTTTTGACTACCCAGCAATGGCTTCACCGCACCCAGCTAGAGTATATCTTTGGGGAGATGTGGACTGGACTACTGTAAGGGTGGGGGATCCTGTGGCTGATACCTGTAGTCTGTAATGCACTTTACTGCAAGCTATTTGGAAACCAGGATGCAGACAATATGCTGCTGAAAAACTGTTAAACCTGCATGTACAGTATTTCCAAATAAAGGCTGCTGAATTCATATTTATTTTGACCTAACATGTAAAAGTTCATCTTGATACCAATTCTTTCACCTCTCCGTGTTGCATGCATTTTTAGTGTACATTGGGTACATAGCCATTCCATGTGAGGCAACAGAGGCGCTCACACAGCACATTTGATGTAAGATTTCCAGGACTAGAAAAGAGTGGTGATTCTATTTGATACTGTAAACTTGGGCTAGATTGTCTTCTGTTGGGTGGCAAAAGTTTGCAACCCTAGCCTGAGTCCTAGCAGGACAGCGAGGGCAACTCAAATATTAGTGAAATAGCATTGGTGTGATTGGATTTTCATGAACCCATCTGCAGTGAAGAGTTATGTGCGGTATTCATGTGCTTTAGGAGACCCTGTAAAATCTCCGCCCACATAGGCCAGCTCTACCTGGTACCACGTCCAGCCCGACTAGTGAGCTTGAGGGTATCCAGCAAGGCACCACTGCTAGGTAGCGGGTTAGTGTTAGGCAACGGGGAGGGAGGTAAGTGTGTGAGGCACAGGAGAGGTGGAGGCTCCATGGACTTGGGTGGAGATTTTATCGTTGGGTGGAGCTGGACATGGGTGGAGATTACTGGGTTCCCTCAAGCACACTAGTACCCTATTTGCTATATATTCATGTTGTCATAGATTTTTTTTTTTTCTCTAAAATTCTCACTGTGTGGAATTTTTTCCCCCAAGTTTTGCTCATGTATTATAGCCTAGTGGGCATCTGGAGCTATTTGGGGGTTGGCAGAGCTGTGGCTATTCATTACTATCAGATTGCATGGGAACCACACTCTATGGGCCTGATTCACAAAGCGGTGATTACTCAGTTATCACGCCTAAAATACTTTAGGCGTGATAACCTTTGCACTAGCAGAGTTATCACAGCTTTGTGCTGCTGATCGCGCGAAGAGTTTTGCGCACGCAAATGCGCAGGCGCGCGCAAAGTCCCATAGGGCTTAATGGGCGCTGCACGATTGCGCGCGCAAAACTTTGCGCGAGTTACTAGAGAAACTTAGTTTACACCTCAGTCGATAGGCACCCAAGTGAGGGTATCCGTGTGCTAAGCTGATATGGCGCTGTAGTCCAGCAGTTCCCAAAGCGTAAGTAGAAGAGATCAGCAACACCACGTAGATGTATTTAAGCTCTTTATTGCATAAAGATAAAGCCCAGGGATGTAACCAGCACGGATCTCGCGCTGGTTACATTAGACGTCAAGAGCCTCTACACCTCCATCCCACACGATGGGGGTGTAGAGGCAATCGATTGGTATCTTTTAACTCAGTCTGACCTGACCGTTGAACAGAGAAAGTTTGCGGTTTCACTCTTGAAGATTATCTTGGAGGAAAATTACTTTGAGTTCGAGGGTGTTTTCGATCAGCAATTATGGGGGACAGCAATGGGTTCCAACGTGGCCCCCTCCTACGCAAATCTCTTCATGGGCCTCTATGAAGAGGCATTCGTCTATACTAGAATGTACTTCCGCCAACATGTGGTTTGTTGGTGGAGGTACATTGACGATATTTTTTGCGTTTGGAGGGGGCCACAGTTGGCCCTTAATTCATTTATTGAGGAGCTTTTGAGCAAATGCCGCCCCCCCCCCCCCCCCCCCCCCATTAGATTGACGGCACACTTTGACTCGAAGAGTGTTTCCTTCCTGGATGCTCAGGTTGTCTTGGGACCTGGTGGTTTCCAGACAGATCTGTATGTTAAACCAACAGATAGAAACTCTGTTTTGGAATTCTCTAGCTTCCTCCCCAGGTCAACTAGAGAACACATTCTTGGTGGACAATTGCAGAGAGTGTCCAGGATTGTATCAGATTCTAACCAGTGCGAGATTCAACTCAATGAAATGAGGGACAGATTTAGGTCAAGGGGGTACCCCAAACACACCTTGGTATCCAGTAGACCCACCAGAAGACGCCATGGAGGAGTGAGACTCCCTTTTGTTTCCAGGTACTATGCCTGCAGCTATAAGCTGGGGTCCATTGTACGGCAGCATTGGGGCCTCTTACAAAGTGCTTTTCCCCAGGTTCCTGAGTTTAAATTTCCTCCTTTGTTATCCTTTAAACGAGCCCCTACGGTTAGGGACAAGATTCGAGCCCCTATTCCTCGAACTGTGGTACAAAGTGGCACCTTTCCATGTTTAGGCTGTCATGTGTGGCTTGATTTTTAAGGGAGATAAGTTTAGGCTCCCGTCCAAAGGTACTGAGTTCAGCATACATGGTCTGTATACATGTGATTCTTCATATGTAGTTTATTTACTTAAATGCCCATGTGGGCTATTGTATGTGGGAGAGACCACCCAGCGTTTGTGTGAACGTATCTCCTCACATAAATCGGCCATTAGGATCAAGAATGTCTCAATCTGTCTCGGCCCATTTTACCCACTTCCGCCACTCTATACCACAGCTCCATGAGCAAGTCATTAATGGGGTTCCTGTTCATTTTAGAGGTAACAGGGAAAAATAATTACGGAGGCGGGTTGGATCAGGAGGTTGGGTACCCTGGGAGGGGGCGGTCTCAACCGGGATTACGACCTTTCTTTTTGCATTTAAACCTTTATATTCAAATTGAGTGTAATATTCATTGATATATTGATATATTGTGCCCTTACATATTTTTGTGCAGTCTGCTATGCCGCGTTGGCGGTGTGCTGACTGCCGAGTCCAGCTATGTGTGTTTCCCTTGTGGGTTATACATTGAGTATACTGGGAGTTGCTGTTTTTTGATGTGTGGGCTTCTTTATTGCTATTGTATTTTTTACATCTAATACAATGATTTATTTATAAGGGTGGTTATCCATTATGGTACACTCAGCCTTACTTTACCACAGCACTAGCATTTTTTGCTTTTGGTCATCATTTAATGATTTATGGTGCTGACTTTGTCAGCATGTGATGTATTACATGCGTTTTACGCGTCAAGTTTGCAGATTTCTGCGTTCGGCATAGCGGCTATTTCTACGGTTCCGCATCTGACCTTATGCGGACGCTTTTACGCATGGAAACGGCTGACGTCATTCGTTCCGTTTTTCGGCAGTACGCTCCTTGCATTGCCCTCTGGGAGATTGGGAGGAGCGCTATGACCGTGCTGTGGTTTCCCGACAGGTCCTCCTGACTTGGTAAGTGCTGATTGGCCACTAAGGATATGACACTTTTTTAAATTCTGCTGTGGTAACGGCTGCTGATTTGCATATCTGTTCCCCATCAGGTCCTCTCATTATGCTTTGCCCTGTGATTGGACATTCATGTTTTTTTGTATTGTGATGTTATCTGATTGGTCCATGTGACCTTATTGAAACTGTATATAAATGCCTTTGTGTTTATCTCTTTGAGTGAGCCTATACAGCTTGAGGAAGGAGTTTGCCTCAAACAGCGTCTGTCGCTGTACCTGGGCTTTATCTTTATGCAATAAAGAGCTTAAATACATCTACGTGGTGCTGCTGATCTCTTCTACAGAAACTTAGTTTAGGCGTGATAAAGGGCTTTTCACAGGCGTGCAAAGTGTTTGCACCGCTTTGTGAATCAGGCCCTATATGTCGCATGTAACACGTTTTATCTGCCCCACAGCTGCACAACCAACTGCTTGCAAAATGCTGGGTCATCTGTCTGTATAGACTAGTTTTTGATGCATTATATACTGGCTGAGTAGTGATTGATGAGTGAACACCTGAACTGAGAGGGATATAAAGGCTGACCTCTTTATTTCCTGCTGATCCTCTGATACTTACACCCAGAGACTCTGCCTGTAATACTAGATATAGACCATGAATAAGCAGGTAGATCAGACGTTTCTGGCTAAAGTCTGACTGGATTAGTTGCATGCTTGTTACAGGTGTGTGATTCAGACATTACTACAGCCAGATAGGCCATTAGGTCTGCCAGGCAACTGGTATTGTTAAACCACTTCGGCCCCTAATTTGTCACCCTAAAGAAGACATGAAAGTAACAGCACTGAATCCTGAAGCCGCACGTTTGTGCACTCACACCCGTGTTGTTATGGGCTGTTTCACACGGGCTTCTGCCGAGCTTTCGCTTGGGGCAACGTTCAACCGCTGGCATTTAGTGTTAAGCCACTAGCTTTTGAAGGCTTTTGGGAAGCCTTCAAGGCTTGCAGTTCAGGTCTCTGCACTTGTTTTTACAGCCTCTGAAAGCAACATGTTGCTTTTGAGACGAAATGAAACGCAACGCCGGGATCTACCGCAAGGCTTTCAAGAAAGCCTGCAAAAGCCAGCTTTAAACGCTCCCATTCACGCTGATAGACGCGTGTAGAGGCAGAGCTACAGCTGAAAGCTCTGCCTCTCACGGAAACGCTGCCCGCAGTGTGCCCCAGAGGACTTGGGGGTAAAGACCCCTCGTTCTGCCTCAGGATGGCGGCGTTTTAGCAGGGGCAAACATGACTCACATAAATAAAAGGTAAAAAGCTGTTTTTAAACTGGCTTCAGTGTCTCTTTAAAAGTGAAGGATTGCTCTATAGCAGCTTTATTCATTGAAAGTAAAGAATAAAAGAAATTAAAAAAAAAAAAAAAAAAAAAAAAAAAAGGTTAAGGCTGGTTTCACAGTGGGACGTTACAGGCGCACGTTAGAGCAGCCTGTAACGCAGCCCAATGCACAGCAATGAAAAATCAATGGGCTGTTCACAGTGCCCACGTTGCGTTATTTAGTAACGCTGTGCCATAAGACAACGTGCTGCATGCAGTACGTTATAAGCGGCAGAGCCGCGTTAGACTGCTTGCACATGCTCAGTCATGTTGGGGAGGAGCGGAGAGCGGCCAGGCACATGGCTAATTAATAATCACTTCACTCAGTGACGTGCAGTGTTTACTTCCTGGAGCGGCCGCTCTTTGCGGCGATTGGCCGGGCGGGACCACGTGATGCCGCATGCGTCCAAGAGTACGCATCACGGACGCCAGAGTGAGCTGCACAACGCGGCTCACTCTGACGTCCACATCAGAGAGCACCAGACATTGCGTTAGGGGCACGTTATGGGACCATAACGTCCCCTAAAACGTAACATCCTACTGTGAAACCAGCCTTAGGTCACAGTGTCCCATTAAATTAATAAAATGTGTTTGTTTGTTTTTTCCCTTGTGGTTTAACTTTGAATCCCTTACCTAACTAGATAACACTGTTTGTTACCTATACTTGGCCTTTAGTTTCATGGACACCTGTAATGGCTGCTGCCCATAGCGACTGGATGTGATCGCTAGGGTGACGGTTCAGGGACCTAATGCTGCATAGATGCAATGCCTAGCAATGTTTGTACAGCATTTGGGCCTGCAAACTGTGTCGTAGCGATCGTATCCATTCGCTACAGACTGAATATAATTGTGCGCTGCATGCCCAACTAGTAAAAAAAAACAACTTCTGTTTCATACTTTAGTGGCATAAGTAATACAAAGTTATTTCTGTATCTATAGTGACACAGCCGAAATTGCACCAGATACAAGCATGCGGCTGATCTTGTCAGATCTGACAATGTCAGAAACACCTGATCAGCTGCATGCTTGTTCAGGTTCCGTGGCTAACAGTATTAACCTCCTTGGCAGTAATCCCGAGCTAGGGCGGGGCGGAAAACTGCAGCTAAGAGCGGTAATCCCTACCTCTGCTCGGGGTAGCCGCCAGAGGCTGTGTGCAGAGTACAGCACGCAACGGGAGCGTTTCTACATATCTCCCGGGGGATCCCAACCTCGGCCGCCATTCTTCTTCCTCTCCTCCAGGGCTCTGCTTCCTCCTGGTGAGATCGCCGGCTGTCATGAGGACAGCCGTCAATTTCACGTTAGAGTTGCAGCGCAACCGAAATAGAGGCATAACTGCAGCGCCACCGGAGGATGGAGGCATAATTGCAGCGCTGGAGCCAGGGAGGTGAGTGATTGTAATACTGCTGCAGATCTCCCTGGCAGGGATTTTTTTTTCCAGGTTTTGGGGCCTGAAAGGGTGCAAAAAAATTGCACCGCTTTTAGACCCTAAAATCCAGAAAGAATCAGAACGCCAAGGGGGTTAAGCTGAGTACTCACCAACTGACGGGTCCAGCGATGTCCACATGACGACGAGCATTCGGCAAATCCTCTTCCTGCTTACGAAGTTACACGAAGGGCGCGACCAGGAAGTCGAGCGGTTGTGGTATTTTGCACGGAGTCGTCGGTGATCTTAAAGATCTGATGTGCCTTGACGGTCATTATCGGTGCCCATCACTGAATGTCGTTCGTGTACCTGTACTCATGTTACAAGATCAAGAAAAAATTGTCGGCGGAAACCGGTAGTTTTTGCGAACGACAAAGTAGTCGGGAAAATTGCCTGGTAGGTCCAGGCTTTAAGAAGTAGCGGATCAGCAGGATAGCCTAGCTGCAAGACTAGCTACATGCTTGTTTCTGGTGTTATTCAGATACTACGGTACTGCAGAGAAATAGATCAGCAGGGCTGCCAGGCAACTGTTATTGATTAAAAGGAATTAAATATGGCAGCCTCCATATACCTTTTGCTCCAGTTGTCCTTTAAAGTAGGCTATATTATAACTGTCCTATGCTTTGCACTCATCAGACCCTTTCATACACCTGCAGCTGACCATTGTTAGTTGTGAGAATGAGCAGAAAGCTGTGCAGAATTTGTTTTGCTAATTTTGCTTTGTTTTTCCCCCTTTTTGGAGGTTTCTGGCTGTCCCCGTCTGCAGCAGTAGGTAATCCCAGCATGCATTTTGCACCTCTGTGTGGAGAACAGTGTTGGTGGTGATGGTACAATGGTGTTTGCATGTGCATGATTGTTTGTTTGCCTCTTTCAAGGAAACCTGAAAGATTGTGTGTTGTACCTCTGCAGTCTGCACACTGTACCAAACCTTCCCCATAAGCACTTGAGCACTGTGTGAAATATGTTGAGTTAATGTTCACTAAATTCCTTGTTTAATCCTCAACTCCAGGCACAGGATATCGAGAATTGTTAGCTTTGTATGTGAATGGGATCAGCCATGCAACGCATACAAACGCAGATGGCGTACAGTCATAGGCGTTGCGTTCCGATCGCACCGCCATCTGCGGGTTGTAATGTGAACGAGGCCTTAAGCTTGCAGTGGGGTGAAGCTGCAATTCAGGTGTGGAAGTCAGTGTTTAAAGGCTGGTTTAACTTAAAAATAACTGATCAAGAGCTCTTATAACTGGGCAGTTCCTGCAAAGGACCACTATCGCAAAAAGAGTAAGCAGTTAAAATCTGACAGAGCCAACAGGTTTTGGGCCAGTCCATCTCCTAATGGGGGATTCTCAGGGTTTTCTTTTTTTTTTTCAGCATTTCCTTAACAGCCAATTCAAAAATCGATTGGTAAATCGATCAGACAGTAAATCTGCTGAGAAATCTTATTGTGTATTCCCAGCTTTAGACTTTGCAACTGCTGTTCAGGAAATGCTGTTGGAAACAAAGAACATCCTGAGAATTCCCCATGAGGAGATAGACTGGCCCAAAATCTGTCGATTTTAACTGCCCTGGTCCTTTAACAGAGGTGAGGAGTTAAAGCACACCTGAACTTGAGAATAGAAATATAAGGTGGCCATAGCTGGGGCTTCTTCAGAGCCCCCATAATGTTTGTGGCCGCTCAGTTTCACCAGCCTCCCCTCCATCTCTGTGCTTCGCCCCTCCGCTCTTATCTCAGTGACGCATCCTCTCTCCACTTTTTTTTTTTGTGTGTGTGTGTGTGCGCTCCCGATTGTGCACAGCAACATTAGGGTGGAGCATTCTGCGCATGCGTGGTTACAATTGTTTCTAAACTGCTCATGCCAAGAACACTCCCAGCCATGATTATGCAAAGCCATTTGGAAGTGTGATTGAGGATGAAGTGTGTGACCGGCCAATCACAGCTTTAACTGGGGGGAAAACACAACACGGGAAGGGGGGCAGAAAAGCTTAGGGCCATGCATATTTTACCCTTTTACCACCCAAAACTAGAAAAATGTGGCTGCCTGGAGTTGAGTCACTGTGGCAGTGGTTCTTAATTCTTTCCGTATACTGTTTGTTTTTTCTTTGATGTTGTTGTTCTATATATGTATAAAATTCACTTCTTTCTAGGTTTATTTGTCTTTCTTGAATGATTTGCCGAGTTGATTTTACTGTTTATGAAATTCTTTAGATTGTTAAGTTATACCTTTTTAAAAATAGTTGTTTAAAGCGGATCCGAGATGAAAAACTATAACAAGTAACTTGTCTATATATGTTATCTAACGTTTAGATGGTTTACACAGCAAATCTAGCTGCAAACAGCTTTAATAGAATATGATTATTTTTTCCTGTGATACGACAGCAGCCATGTTTGTAAACAGTACACAGAGGCAGGCTTATCTGCATCTTGAGCAAAAAAACCTACTCCTCCCTCCTCCCCTCTGCCTCTGAAATCTTTGGCTAGTAATACCTCCCCCCTCCTCCTGGCCAGACTGAGCTCTCATGAGCCCTTGCTACTGTCCGAAAGTGCCTTGGCTCTCTGAAAACCTGTGGGCGTGGCTTCTGTAGTTTATAGGGAATTAGAGCATTAAAACAAAAACAAAAAGGTATTTGGCTTGAGGAATGCCCTATAAACAATAGGAAAGGAACACAATTTTGCAATGAGTTGAACTTACCCGGGGCTTCTAATGGTCCCCCGCAGACATCCTGTGCCCGTACAGCCACTCACCAATGCTCCGGCCCCGCCTCTGGTTCACTTCTGGAATTTCAGACTTTAAAGTCTGAAAACCACTGCGCCTGCGTTGCCGTGTCCTCGATCCCGCTGATGTCACCAGGAGCATACTGCGCAGGCCCAGTATGGTCTGTGCCTGCGCAGCACGCTCCTGGTGACATCAGCAGGATAGAGGACATGGCAACATAGGGGCAGTGGTTTTCTGACTTTAAAGTCTGAAATTCCAGAAGTGAACCAGAGGCGGGGCCGGAGCATCGGTGAGTGGCTGTGCGGGCACAGGATGTCTGCGGGGGACCATTAGAAGCCCCGGGTAAGTTCAACTCATTTTCTCCCAACCCCCCTACAGTGTCCCTTTAATTTTAAACAATACCAGTTGCTGGGTAGTGAGTGTATTGCATGTAGGCATCGAATACACTCTCATGCCTGCTGGGGCTGTGTCTTCTCTTCATAGCCAGTCTCAGTTCAGGTATGCTTTAACCACCCTGGCGTTCTGATTAAATCGCCAGGGTGGCTGCGGGAGGGTTTTTTTTAAATAAAAAAAAAAACTATTTCATGCAGCCAACTGAAAGTTGGCTGCATGAAAGCCCACTAGAGGGCGCTCCGGAGGCGATCTTCCGATCGCCTCCGGCGCCCAGAATAAACAAGGAAGGCCGCAATGAGCGGCCTTCCTTGTTTTGCTTACATCGTCGCCATAGCGACGAGCGGAGTGACGTCATCGACGTCAGCCGACGTCCTGACGTCAGCCGCCTCAGATCCAGCCCTTAGCGCTGGCCGGAACTTTTTGTTCCGGCTACGCTGGGCTCAGGCGGCTGGGGGGACCCTCTTTCGCCGCTGCTCGCGGCGGATCGCCGCAGAGCGGCGGCGATCAGGCAGCACACGCGGCTGGCAAAGTGCCGGCTGCGTGTGCTGCTTTTTATTTCATCAAAATCGGCCCAGCAGGGCCTGAGCGGCAGCCTCTGGCGGTGTTGGACGAGCTGAGCTCGTCCAGACCGCTCAGCAGGTTAAAGGACACCTGAAGTTAGTTATATGGAGGCTGACCTATTTATTTCCTTTCAAGCAATACCAGTTGCCTGGCTATCCTGCTGATCCTTTGCCTCTAATACTTTTAGCCATTGACCCTGAACAAGCATGCAGCAGATCAGGTGTTTCTGACATTCTTGTCAGATCTGCCAAGATTAGCTGCATGCTTGTTTCTGGCGTGATTCAAACACTACTGCAACCAAATAGATCTGCAGTGCTGCCAAGCAACTGGCATTGTTTAAAAGGGAATAAATATGGCAGCCTCCATATACATCTCACTTCAGGTTCCCTTTAAAAACGATCATCCAAGTCAGAGGTAACACTAACAAAACCCCAAGATTTCTTGTCCGGTCCTTTTGAGGTTTTGACCTCAACAGAATGTGAGGGAGTACAGCTCAGTAATGGGAACACATGGATTTTGTTTTATGTGTCGGCAAAGGTTTAGCCCCCATTTCTACTGTAGTGCCGCGTCTGTCTCAGAGATGTCTCTGTAGCTGCGATTTTGCTCCCATACTCCACAATGTAGATTTAGACACCATGCCCATAAAAATTGATGCAGGTACTATTTTTTGTTTTCCTCACACATGAATCAAGTCCATTCTCCTCAATAGGCTGCATTTTTCATCTGCGGCCAATGGAGCTGCATTCAGACTAGGTTTCTGGACCCAGTGGAAACGGCAGTAGAATACATCCTGCTCAGGTGACTGGTATCCTGGACAGCAGATAAGAGGACATTTCTCCTGAGGACCTACAGGTAGTACCAGTCACCTGACTGTGGTTCTGTCCTCTCTACACTCATGAAAATAGATCTGAATGTCTAGTCACCCATCCCCCCCCAGTATGTACATACCGTAATCTATAAAGAGACTCAGCTAATTGCACCTGTACAGCTCTGCATTCACTTTCTAGGAAATCCGTTGATACAGCGCTTACTTCTCTGAATTTTACTGCAACGCAGTCTTTAATCCTCAAAGAATACAACAACGAAACCACAAGAGATTAATTACAGTTTTGTTTGTTCTCGAGCTGCACAATAAATCCTGTCTATAGCAGTACTGCAGGTAAGGAAATAAAGCTGTAACTCCAGACCTGACTAAAATGAAGCTGCTTATTAAGGAAAATGAATCTTCCAATGGGATATATTATGAGTGTAAAATATGTATTATTCACATGTAATTACAGGGATCCCTTAGGGCCTGAACACCCTAACGCATGTCTGTCCACTTTTTAGCAACACATCAATGTTACAGATGCTGAAATGTGGACACAAGCGTGTTAATTTGTCCAGGCCCTTAGAGCTTATCCACCTACCATATAGTGCTCAATTAGTATCTCTACTTTATATACTGTAAGTGGAGCCAAACATGCTAGTGGAGCAAAATTATGAGTGATTAGATTGATTTCTGCCAAATACAGTCAAAAGTCAGTGCTGAACAGTGTAGAGAAGAGAGCCCCCAGGTCTATCAGCAAGTTTGCTCTCAACCATAGTCTTGAGACCCCAGCCTTCTACGTCTTGAGACCCCACCCTTTTATGTCTTGAGACCCCACCCTTTTATGTCTTGAGACCCCACCCTTTTATGTCTTGAGACCCCACCCTTTTATGTCTTGAGATCCCACCCTTTTATGTCTTGAGATCCCACCCTTTTATGTCTTGAGATCCCACCCTTTTATGTCTTGAGATCCCACCCTTTTATGTCTTGAGATCCCACCCTTCTATGTCTTGAGACCCACCCTTCCTAAGCCTGGTACATATGAGGACTTTCGTCCAGCAAGGATAAGGACTCCTCATGAGCGACAGTTTGTGGCTGAGGATGTACAAACATAGGCTAGCGATGCTATGTTTTGAGATGCTAAGGGGATGAGTACCATTGGCGTTTCACATGATGGAGTTGGCATGGCGAATAGAAGTACGCCATTGGCCTACGCTCAGCCAAGTGGATCCACCATACAGATCAACCGCGGATGCATCCAGAAGATTTGGGTGCCGCTGTAGACGATTTGGATTCTTGGCAGAGACGGCCCTGGCCGTCCACCTTTGCTGAAAACCCTCTGTGTGTAATAGCCTTTACAATAGACCTCTCCATTATTTAATTTAAAAAGTCACAAAGCGCCGGTTTCTATATACAAAACTGCTTATCTTACGCATGGAGACTGATCTACCAATTCAAATGTCAACCGATGGGGCAGTTGTGGGAACAATTTTCACTGTAGATATGATGACGAGACCACTTGTAAGGATATATTCGCCACACTTGAAAATGGTAAGTTGGTGGCCAGAATTGTTGGCGGTAAGGGGGACACGGTGGGACCACTTGGTGGTTGAGGGGTAAATATTAAAATATTAGATCTACAACTTATTAACCAATCAAACTCTTACTTTCTGTGTATATAATTTTTATTTAGATGCTCCCTGAGAGATTAACTTTTTTTCAAGGTTTCTCTCAAGGTAAAATCTTGAGCTAGGCTGTCTTACAGGATCTAATATACACCTGCATTGAAAAAAAAAAGTTCATACTTGCTTGGATAATCCAGAGGCTTCCCAGAACCTCTTGGAGCCCATCGATCCAGGGCAGGAACTTGGCGTGAGTTAAAGGGACTCCGAGCAGTGCAGAAACTATGGAAAGATGCACATCATTTTAAAGCTCTTTTTCTCCTCTTTCCAATGATATATAAACCGCCACCCTATGCCTTTTAGTTTTCGCTATTTTCGCGATTGAAATTGCCGCGGCCGCGATTTCGATCGCGAAAATAGAGAAAACTAAAAGGCGTAGGGCAACGATTTAGGTGTCGTCAGAAAGAGGAGAAAGAGAGCTTTAAAATGATATCCATCTTTCCATAGTTACTTGTATTACACAGGCCGACTTTTTGTCAAAGTCAGCAGCTGCATTCAGCAGAATAGAGCTGCTGACACTGGGGAAAGTGTCGTCCTGTGTAATACAATATAACTATGGCTTGATGGATATCATTTTAAAGCTCTCTTTCTCCTCTTTCTGACGACACCTAAATCGTTGCCCTACACCTTTTAGTTTTCTCTATTTTTGCGATTGAAATCGCGGTCGCTGCAATTTCAATCGCGAAAATAGCGAAAACTAAAAGACGTAGGGTGGTGGTTTATATATCATTGGAAAGAGGAGAAAGAGAGCTTTAAAATGATATGCATCTTTCCATAGTTTCTGCACTGCTCGGAGTCCCTTTAAAAGGGTTTCTTCCGGCCCTGGATGAGTGCATCCATACTGGGCATGCGCAAGTACGGTCCGCGGTTAGTAGAACAAAGCTGCTTGTGCACAACTTTTTTTCCTCTAGTGTGGTTAGCATGTTTTTGGTGTTTTAGGTGTTCTTCATTATTATTATTTAGTATTTATGCAGCGCCAACATCTTCCGCAGCACTGTACAGAGTATATTGTCTTGTCACTTAACTGTCCCTCAGAGGGGCTCACAATCTAATCCCTACCATAGACATATGTCTATGTATGTATCATGTATTGTAGTCTAGGGCAAATTTTAAGGGGAAGCCAATTCACTTATCTATATTTTTGGGGATTTAATAGACCTATGTGGGTGGGAAATGGCTCTTTCTATAGCATGCATTAACATTATATCTTTTGCATTGGGGAATGATCCTGCATGTGAACTCACTGCCCATACAATTATATGTGGCTGTTCACATCTTCGTGTTGTAACAGATTGCGTTGTCCTAACTTGCTGCATGCAGTAAGTTTCTGGATATCCTGTATGACTGTGCACATTCCATAGGCATTGACCAGGCTTTGAAATTATGTGTATTGTCTGTTGCTGTACACACATTATAAAGTGTGCATTCTGCAACCTGCATGGTGTGAATCCAGGTACAGCACTCTGCCCTGATCTGTCCCCTGAGGGATCTCTGCGGGTGACAGTAATCGAGCCTGTGTAGCTAAAAAGAAGCTTCATGATTTGTATCAAAAGCCAGACCATGCATTTGGCATTAAATGGAATAAACTTTCTCCAGAAGAACCAGGAGGATAATGCTTATGAGCCAGGGCCAAGGATAAGGCAGCTTGATGATAATGCTAAAGATGTGAGTTAGAAGATTGAAAAATAGAGCGGCCCAAAGAGATGATCAGACAGGATCGATTCAGTAGGCCAAGGCCCTTTGGGGTCTGTAGTGCAAAGGCGTAATAAGTGCAAAATGGCAGCTTTATTGCCGTACAAGACTCAACATGTTGGTAAAATCTGTAAAGTATTTAAATTCCTCAGAAGCTCTTGGTTAAAAGTAGGTTCCCATTTCATTTAATTGCTTACAACTGCATTTCATTAGCTAAACAAAAAGGAGCAATTTATTATGTATTGCAGTGTGCAGTAAGATGGAGTACATGCGATTACCATTGGTGCATGCTTTGGAATGTACAGGGCCTGGCTTACTTGTAATGGAGAACATTGGGGAATAGTAAAGACCAGCTGTGATCCAGGAATTTTTCATGGTGTTGAAAGAAGTATCACCCTAATTATATTATTATTTATATAGAGCTGACCTCTTCGACAGCGCTTTTTTAGAGTATACTGTGTACATAGTCTTGCCGATGTACCATAGTCATATGTCCATTGTAGTCTAGGGACAATTTGGGGAGAGGCAAATTAACTTACCTGTATATTTTTGGGGTGTGAAAGGAAACCAGAGTCCCTGAAGGAAACCCCCACATACACCAGTTGTTGCTATGAATTGTTCAATTCAACTTTTTCCCATATTAGCAGATGAGGTTTTTGAACAACCTTCCCAAGCATATTCTATTGAAAACACTCTCATGGATTGAATTTATCATCAAAAGAAATTTCTTAGTTGAAAGAATTTTTGTGAGTATCCAAGGTATTGCAAGCCTCTGGTACTGCAGTGTCACTCAAGGGCCAAGTCCCAATCGCTGCTGGGCGACATGCCTGATACTTCTGTACAAGGCTTAAAGTGAACCTGAACTCTAGCACGGGACACAAGGAAAACATTGAGAAAGGCTCCCTGTATGTATTTAGAGAGTTTAGCCTGTGTAAATTCCCCCTCATTTGTGACTAATCACTAGTTGTAATTTGATCTCTTCATCTGTGTCAGGTCAGGAAACTGCTCTGCCATGGCAGAGCTGCTAATTTGTAAACACCGGTTGTTAACCCTATGTCTGCTTCCATGAAAGCAGGAAGTAGACACCCTGCAGATTTATTGCAGGATTTGCATCAGCTGTAGCAAATGTTTCTTTAAAGGTTATTATGCTGTTGGGTATCCTTTAGAGAGGAAGTTCTGAGTTCAGGTCCGCTTTAACAGAAAAAAGCACCACAGTATTATTCTCATAATTCTGTATGTCTCTTTATTGGATATTGGCAAGTAACCCAGAAATTGTATGGTCTTTCACACGAACGCTGTTATCCTTGAAGCTCTATTGGTAATTGACGAGTTGTCTACAGTAGCTTGTAAGAGAAAGTATAGGGCTTGAGGTATGTACAAATGCACAATTGCTGTCTGCTGCAAATGATGGCCCGAGAAATCCAGTCCTGATCCTTGCAGGCAAGTCTCATACATTACTGTTTGCTGTTGATGGAGATCGAGGAACGACGTGGTTCTCGGCAGAGGGAGGGGGCTGGAGTGTGTAGATGGCTTTAGGGCTCTTTTCCACTATGAAATGCGATTGCGATCGCAATTGCGATCGCGATCGCAATCGCGTTTCAATTTCCACCATGCGATTGCGATTGTGATTGAGCTACTATATTCATTATAGTCCAGCTCAATCGCATACAAAACGCGGCAGGACGACGATTGCGCTTTGACCAAAATCGCATCGCAATCGGATCGCACTAATGGAAAATGCTGCTGCAGTTTCCATTAGTTTAATGTACCTTGCGATTTGCGATCAGAAGCAAATCGCAAATCGCAGGCTAGTGGAAAAAGGCCCTTAGGGTTTTAAGGGCGCAAGTTTTTATAGGTATAAATTGCATACGTAGTTGTTGTTGAATACCCTAATCCAATGTCAACTTTAACTCTCTGCTTAAAACAATAGCCTCAATTCACTAAGCTTATCTCCTGTTTTTAATAACTCTTCTAGAGTTGTTACCATGGTGATAAGGCATGTAGTATTCAGGAAACATTTTACCTCAGGAAAACCTAAAGATAACTCTTCTGTCTTTAAGTTAACTCTTTAATCCTTAAAATAACTCCAGCATTAAAGACAGGCTGTTCATTAACTGCGTGTAAAAATAACTACAGAGGAGGTAACTTAACTACAGAGGAGATAACTTAACTACAGAGGAGGTAACGTAAGGAATGAAGAGATAAGATAACTCTTACTGTGTGGAGGTAAGTTTTTTTTTTTTTTTTTTTTTTTTTTTTTTTTTTTTTCCCATTGTCTGCTTTTAGTGTTAAAACACTGCTGTGAGTGAAGATACGCTGATGTGAGGAGGGCAATTTGCAGATGGACATTGGTGGGGAGTTAAAAAGCTACAGGTGGACACAAGAATGAGGAGGAAAATGCATGGCTGTTAGCAATGAGCTGGTTACTGCACATTGCGGTGCGAGATCCAGGGGGGGGGGCGTGGGTTTGAAGGTGCACTTGTGTATAAGCCAAGACCCCCACTCTTGGGTCTATTTTTTTTGGGTGGGGGGCCCTCAAAAATTCCGCTTATACACGAGTATATACAGTATATGGGGCTTTTTTTCCTGGTGAACTCAAAGTGCATCAGAGTTGCAGCCACTTGGGGATCTCTTCACGGGTGATCAGGAGGATTAGGTAGTCTTGCCCAGAGACTCCTTCGTGTTCTAAGTACTGGCTTAAAGAGAAATTCTGACCAAGAATTGAACTTTATCCCAATCAGTAGCCGATACCCCCTTTTTTACATGAGAAATCTATTCCTTTTCACAAACAGACCATCAGGGGGCTCTGTATGGCTGATACTGTGGTGAAACCCCTCTCACAAGAAACGCTGAGGACCGTGGTACTCCAGGCAGTTTCCTGTCTGAACCTTGTAGCATTGTGGGAAATAGCTGTTTACAGCTGTTTCCAACTGGCAAAAAAGCATGCAGCAGCTACATCACCTGCCAACAGTAAAAATGTCACCATGTAATGTCAGAATGTAAATCAGGGATTTAAAAGATTTTACAATGGGCAGACACTGACTAAATCATTTATACATAATTATTGTAAAAATGAAGCCTTTTTTTATTACATTATTTTCACTGTAGTTCCTCTTTAAGCTAGAATTGAAACCCTAGTCAAAGGCTCGAATACTAGATCAAAGGCAGCACCCTTACCCAGTACGCTATCCAGTGTGAAGTGGTGCGAGTGGACACTTTTGTGCAAGGAGGGAGAGCTGCACAAGCACACTTGAGACACAGGTACAGCTGCAGGTGAACACTGGTTTAGGGCTCTCTAATGGCCCATACTCACGGGCTACAATTGTCGCCGCAACACGCAGCAGGTCGCCCGTGAGTATGCGGTGTTGCACGCACACGCACCCCGAACTGTCGCCCGTCGCTGATGTCGCCAGGCGATTGAAAGTTTCAATCGCATAGCGACAGTCGCCGCCGCAACTGTCGCTAGTCCGCGTGAGTACGCGGACTAGCGACAGCAACCTCCATGAAGTATGCGGAGCTTCCGGCGGGGGTAGGAGGAACGTCGGCGACAGCGTCGCGCTGCTGGTCCCTCTTCCGCGTGTGTACGCGGAGGGACCTGGCGAGGAGCTGTCGCCGGCCTGTCGCCCACACGCTCACGTGTGCTGGCGACAGGCCACTTTTGCAGCCCGTGAATACGGGCCATTACGCTACGTGAGATTACAGTTTTTCATTTGTGTGTTTTTGTGTTTTTGGTGGGACCAGTATAAGGCCCCATTCACACTGGGAAACGCAAAACACTAGCCAAATCACAAGCGTTTTGCAAAGCAATTTTTTTTTTTTTTTTTTTAAATTCAGGAAAAGACCCTTTTCCACTAGCAATCGCAACCACAAATGCTTGCGATTGCGATTTTTCATAAATTTTGTAATGCAATTCCGATTTTTCATATGCATTGCATAATCGCTCCAGAAAGCGATTGCAATTTGCAAATTAAATAACTAAAGTGGAAAATACTTTTCAGGATTTCTATGATAAAGTAGCAACCCTAGCAATTTAGTGATGCAGCTGTGCAGTGGAAAAGGGCCCTTACAGGAAAGCGATTTTGAAAGGATTGTGTTTTGTGATTCTTTAACATGTAAATGCTTTCTCTCCAAAATTGCTACAAAAAGGCTGCGTGCACCATATTTGAGATTTCAGCAAATGGCAAATCTCTGGGGATTACTACAGTGTGAACAGTACCACTGATTTACATTGCCATAGAGCAGTGGTCCTCAAACTATGGCCTGCGGGCCGAATGCAGCCCCCTGAGGCTTTTTCACTGGCCCCCAAACACAAAATGTATAACTTATAGATGTGGCCCACTGCACCTTTAAATTACAGTGCCCCTCATATAGAATAGCGGTGCTGGCACCACCTATCCACATACTGTAGAAGCCAGGGAGCCGTTATTTGCTGGCTTCCAATCCAATTCTGCCTCAGGTGACACTGCTGTCCAACTGGATGGCCGGTTGTCACCTGGGTATGCTTCACAGTATGGTGCACAGACCTTCTTCGGGCACTTTATGACTGAATGGCTGCTGCTGGGAGTTCTCCTCCAGGCATGACTAGGGAGGAATCCATACCTAGATTCAATGTCATGTGTTTCAACATCATTTTATGTATGTTCCCGGCCCTCCAGCAATCTGAAGTATGTTGACATCGGCCCTTGACCGAAAAAGGTTGAGCTTTCTGTGCGGAGCGAACCGAGAATCTGCAGCATGCTGCAGATTCTCGCACGGCCGTGTCCGCCCGCAGCCGCGTCCCATCTCCTCAATTGACTTCCGCATCGGGAGATGCGGAAGTGACGTGGGCGGTGGCGGAAGTGATGCGATGCGGCTAGTTAGCCGCATTCGTATCACGAAGTAGTAGAGATGGGAAGTTCGGATCTTTTCAATGATTCGGATGATTCGAATCGGATCATTGAAAGATCCGGATCTTTGATCCGAATCTCGGATCATTTTACTAGGGAAGCATTCGGGGGTGAAATGACTAGCAGGACAGGACTTTCCCTGTGGTGGACAGAGAAGGGGAGGGGGTGGACACACAGAGAAGGGGAGATGGTGGACAGAGACTTTCAGGGAGTGGACAGAGAAGGGAGGAGGGACAAGCGGAGAGCAGAAATGTTTTTTTGCACACATTACCCACATGCTGCAATGATATGCTTTACATATATTTCACCTATATGTTCATCTGTACACTTTGAATGCAAACGTCGCACAGTGAAATAAAGCATTCCCAGAAGTGAAGTGCAGCTGTTTAGAGCAGTGCAGGAGGATCACATTACACAGCAATCACAGTGCCTGCCCTGTCCTAGCCCAGCACGCTGTCTACAAAGTTACTGAGCTGTGCCAAAAGTTTCCAATTTGTTCAATGTGCACAACTACGGAACAGACAGCCGATAATGAGCAGCCAGTATGTGTGCTCTACACATATCTGGCAGTGGCACCGATGTACCCTCTCTCTGATCTACCTGTCCCTGCAAGGCTGGCTCCCCTCCAGCAGAGGAATCCATCTCTGCTCTGCTTCCAGGACCCCGCTGAGGGGGTGTGCCACTCCTGGCCCACCCCCTTTGCGATCCGAATCACTCATTTTGATGATTCGGATGATTCGACTCGCAAAAGAGATTCGGATCAAAGATCCAAATCGTTCATGATCCGGACAACACTACTAAGTAGTGGAAACGGGCCATAAGTAGGGAAGACTGCAGGTTGGCAGTGTTTGTATGCATGTTCACCAGTGTATCAAGGGAGAACGAGAGCTGCAGGAGGTGGACACTGGTATATGTGCTTGTAGAGGGAAGGCAGCTGCAAGAGGTGGACACTGGTATATGTGCTTGTGGAGGGAAGGTAGCTGTGGATGGACACTAGTGTGAGGGGTAAAGGTCACAAACCACAATTCACCTTCCCCATTAATATCTCCATTGGCTGTTTAGCACATCATTCTTCTCTTTAGCTAAGCTGTCTAATTTTCCTCAGAGCAAATGCTTCTCTCAAATGCAGTTAAAATGCAGTGGCTGAGAATGGCAGCATAAAACCAACAATGGTCAACCTATAGCCTATATGTACAAACTGCACCCATAACACATACAGGTCAAAGCCTCTATTAGCAACATAAGCAGGGAATTCTATAAGAACTGTACCAAGCAGTGCTGTTTCACCATATTTACATTGCTATTGTTATTACTGTTTGTTCAGCTTTAGTCACACATTTAGTATAAAAGAGCAGGTTACATAGCCTATAAACAGGTGCACTTATAGAAGGGTTCTAGTATCACGAATAGGAATAAAGTAAAGAGAGACCTATTTAAACATTACATACTATTAAGAAAAAATTCTCATAAAACAAACGCTGCAACTCCTGGCTGATTTAACTTAGAGGGGGAAAAAAACCCATGAAAAGAATAATTCAATAGAATCAGCATATTAGTGTTTGGACCAGATCAGGACTTTGGCGCCGGGATCGGCAGGCGTCTTAATGACACTAATGGAAATTATTGGTAATTGGCTACAAATGGCGATCGTTTGGGTTCTGTGGGTTAGGGAGGTAAGTTTTCGTTTAGGTAGGGGGGGGGGGGGGGGAGGGTTGTTAGGCTTTGGCGGTGGGGGGCTAGTGTTAGGCTCTAGGAGGGGATGGTTAAGCTGGCCATACACATTCAACTTTTTTCATTTTTGTTTTATAAGATATTGACCTGTTAGATTATATTATCAAACCTACAATATACTATTAATTTCCAAAGTAATCAACCTGATTTTGCAACACATCAGATTTTTATCGAAACTGAAAAAAGATTTTCAATTTCTTCTCTGTTCCAGCGATTTGGTCAAATCAAAAGGGAAAATCGAACTATTTTAATTGTACCGTGTATGGGCGGGAGCAGGAAAAAATGGCGCACAGCCGCTAGGTAACTTTCTGGCGCACATTAAGAACGACAGTCAACGATATTTACCGTTGTAAACAGAAACTTTCTGGCGCCGCGGAGCAGCCCGCAGTAAACGTGCATAGAACGTTATTTCTCGTTTTAAAGTTTAAGTCCGGTTGTTAGAACGATGTTTAGCGTTTTTAAACTTTAATCAGTCTGACCACTTCTGCGTCATGGCCGGGACGCGTCCCGCATTTGGGGTCCCATGTCCCAGGCTGGCTGTTATCCCAGGTAACGTCCCGCTTTTTGCTCAGGACGTCCCGGCCGCATGACTCTGGTCAGTGGCCGAATGCTCCCTTCTCCTCCAACCTCCGATCAGGACGTCCCGGCCGCAGGACTCTGGTCAGTGGCCGAATGCTCCCTTCTCCTCCAACCTCCGATCCGCCTCCTCTGCCCTCCGATCCGCCTCCTCTCCAGGCTACTTGATCAGCTGGGCTGCCGCCTCCTCCACCCTAGGAGCCGCCCTCCGATAGCTTCCTCCTCCCTCCAGGCTGCCTCTTGGACTCTCTGGGCCGCCTCCTCCACCCACCACCCAAATATACAAACAACTTAAGACGGTAAACAGCGTTTTAAACAAATTACGTTTTAAGTTTAAAAACGAGAAATACTGTTTTAAGAACGTTATCGTTCCTAACCATGCGCCATTTTTTCCCCGGCGCCGCTTTTGACTGTATGCGTATGGGCACCTTTAGGGCCCGCTTCCACTTGTGCCGTGCGGCTGCAAGACGCCCGGCAGCACTTCCTGGTCTGCGGGTACGCAGACTAATCCCATCATCAGGCTATGGGATCTGCAGCCTCCCGCACTGAAACGGATGGAAATGTCGTCCAAATCGCTAGTGCAAGCGATTCAGCCAGCGGTGCCTGTGTTCCCTATGGCAGAGTCCCCCACGCGATTTGCTTGCGGGGAAACTCTGCGGATTCAGCGTGGTTGGATACGGGACTTAATGCTAAAAGGGAGCTGGACAAGTCTATAGTAAAATATTGGTAATGTAAATTACCAATTCATTTTGCTATCGGCACCAAACTGCACCCAACTCACGTGGTGACACCACAATGCGTACTCCATGAGCTCTTATGATGGTGCTGATTTATTTATAGAGAAGGGGAAGTCCCTAGCTGGTAAAATGAAAATCACAGGTTTGCTTCAACAAACTGAAATGTGGGAAAGATGATCGGAGACCAATTCTAGAAGTTATTAACAGTCCTTTTGGAATCTCTCTTGCAGTTGTGTAGCATTTTTGCCACAACTGGGATATACTGTATAATGTGCATACAATTCTACCTAAAGGGAACCAGAGAGGAACGGGGGGTTGAAAAAAGAAAATGATTTTATACATACCTGGGGCTTCTTCCAGCTCCATAAGCCTGAATCGCTCCCACGCCGCCGTCCTCAGCTTCCTGGATCCGCCGGTACCGGGCCCGTCACTTCCGGCGGACGCGGCCAATTGTCCGCATCACAGGGGCTCCCTCCATACATGTACGCATGCGGCAGCGCAGTAAGCAGCCACATGCGTATCTGTATGGAGAGAGAGCACCCTGTAATGCGGAGAATTGGCCGCGTCCACCGGCCGACTTGCCGACTCACGGCAATGACGGGACCCGGTGGCGGCGGATCCAGGCAGCGGAGGACGGCGGCGTGGGAGCGATCCGTGCGTATGGGGCTGGAGGAAGCCCCAGGTATGTATATTGAATCCTCTGGTTCCCTCTAAGGGCTGGTTCACATGGGCGTCTGCTGAGCTTTAGCTTGGCGCCACGTTCAAACGCCAGCGTTTAAACGCTAGCGTTTAAAAGCAAGCTTTTGAAGGCTTTTGGGAAGCGTTGAAGGCTAGCAGTTCTGGTCTCTGCTATTGTTTCCTGGCGTTTACCGCCTCTGAAAGCAACATGTTGCTTTCGAGACTAGATGCAACGCTGGGATCTACCGACAGGCTTTTATGAAAGCCTGTAAAAGCCAGCTCTAAACGCTCCCATTCACTTGAATGGGGACGGCGGTAGATCCCAAAAAACGCCGCGTCTGAAACGCTGCTTAAACGCCACAAAAACGCCCATGTGAACCAGCCCTAAGGTAGGTTGAGCAGGGTCATGTAGAGCAAATGACCTGATCAGGATGCAAGATGTTGTCAGGGCTAATGACCGCTCAAGATCAAATTTCAGCTGTTATTATTATTGATCGTATTTATAAATCGCCAACATATTACGCAGCGCTGGACAATATCTCTCTCTTCTCTCTCTCTCTCTCTCTCTCTCTCTCATATGCATTATGCTACCGACAGCACTACATACTGAAGCCAGCCTAGCATGTACCATTGTGATAAACCCAAGAGAAAAATGAGCTTGCCTATTTGCCTAATTTGCTAGATGAAAGCAGTGGGACAAATGGTGAAACTGCTTACAAGATTCAATTAAAGACTTCAGAATCCGAAAGATCATGTGCCCCCCTGGATGATGCTGGTGTAACACACACAGCATAGGACAGCAATTTGAAGTCTGGAAGATTCCATGGCAAGGGTGGGAAGGATGTAAAGCTAGGTGGCCATGCAACCCTTCCTGCTAGGAATGGCCTTGTGGCACAATTGGTTAGTGCATTTGGCTGTTAACCGAAAGGTTGGTGGTTCAAGCCCACCCATGGACGGCCTTGCCTTTTGTGTTTTGTGAAGGGAACTAATGTACCCTTCTTAAACTTGAAGATTGTATACAAATGTAAGCAGACTGCAGAGTGGCGCAGCAGAAGTGTGCTGGGCACATAACCCAGAGGTTGATGGATTGAAACCATCCTCTGCTAGGCATGATTTCATTTTTGCACCTCGCTTTATCGCATGGGCAAAACGGTTTCCATAGCCCTGTAAGAGAAAGTGTAATAAGGGCCCTGCCGTAACATAGATATTACGGTAGCTAAGACTACTCCTGGGCCTTTCTTGTAGTTGAAGAGATGAGTGAACTGTGACACCACACAAAAACAAAACAAAAAAAACAGCAAACAGAAGCTTCCCCATATTGGAGCATTGGTTTTGGTAAAGTCTTAAGCCAATGTGGTGTAAGACACTAGTAAGCTTTAGGTTAGCAGGAATGGTTGCATGGCCACCTAGCTTTTCATCCTTTCCAGGCCAGCTAGGCTGGCTTCAGCCTGTAGTGTTGGTAATATAGTGGTGAGCATAGCTGCCCTCCATGCAGTTGACCTGGGTTCGATTCCTGGGTTTGATTCCTGGCTAATGTATGTGAGCGTGCTTTTGACATCCTACAAATCCCTGGAAGACAAGATACTCCTCCAGAGGAGGGAGGAAGGAGGAAGGGAGGAAAAGAGGCTAGAAGGTGTCTTTAAAGGTTAGAAATGGTTTTAAAGTATTTTGAAAGGCTATCCGCGTTTATGCGGATATCTAAAAGCTGAGATTCGGATATCCGAATCTGATCCGGATATCTGAAAATCCGGATCAATTCGGATTTTAAAAAGTACTATCCGAGCAACACTGCTAAGGAATATTGCAAAAATTCCTAATTCTTTTAGAGGATCTTCCAATCCTATTCCACACCTTCATCACATCACGGCTGGACTACCGCAATGCCCTCTACGCAGGCTTTCCAAATAAAGACCTACACCACCTGCAGCTAGTACAAAATGCTGCCACAAGACTGTTAACAAGCCAGCCCCGCCATTGCCACACAACGCCAATCCTTTGCTCGCTACACTGGCTACCCATAAAATGGAGAATCCTTATTAAAATTGGCATGCTAAGATCCAGTTTAACACTGAACAGACCTCAAGATGGGGATAAATAAAAATTGCTCCCCCCCCCACTGCAGAGCCCAAAGGAATTAAAACTGAGGCGTAATCACTGCATGTAAGGCAATGAGAAACTAATCTTTACAACACAGTGGCTATAGAAAAGGAACTCTTCCACCACTACAGGCAGCATGATTTACAGCCGGCAGGTCACTCTGCTTGCAGCCAAGGCTGTGGATCTGGTGCAAAAATCATCCGACTCAGACTCATCAGTTTATAAAACAGATACCTACTCCAGGTACCCAAAATGACTCCGACTCCACAGCCCTGCTTGCAGCTCGCCTCCCTGTGCCTCCCTGTCACTTGTAAAACCCATTGTCTACCACTACCCTGTGGTAGTTCACCGAGTGCCTATCTGACCTAACCTGGCCATGCAGCAATCTATGTGCATCTAGGAAGACTGAGCGCTGTCATCACACTGAGCAGCAAGCTCGTCCTTTCACCTCGGCTGTGGGCGGAGACTAGCAGCAAAGCAGCCAATATAAAGTCTGGAAATAGCACAATTCCTACACGGCCTATGCTTCTTCTACCTGAAGGATTTGTTGCAACTGCGTCACACCTCCCCCAACCTCAGATCAAAAGGCTCCAATAACTTTTACCACCCCCAGAGTTCAACTAATAACCTTTAGAGCCAGAGCTTTCTGACATGCTGCCCCTACCCTGTGGAGTGCCTTGCCAAACTTAATCAAGACAGCTCCCACCCTGAACACTTTTTTTTTAAATCAAAGACACCTGTGTAGTCTGGCGTATATGATCACATAACGTTTTCCCCGTACACTTACCGGTAACTATACTGATCTGAGACAAACTCATGCGCTTTGGGTCCTATGGGAGAAAAAAAGCGCTTTACAAATGTTAGGTGGTTGTTGTAACCAGGGCTGTGGAGTCGGAGCAATTTTGGGTACCTGGAGTTGGAGTCGTATACAAGTTATATACTCGAAGGATGATTTTTGTACCGACTCCACAACCCTGGTTGTAACCATCTAGATTGGTTATTTAGTTTCTGCCAAAATAGTTTGTGAGCTCCTCTGAAGGACAGTGATGTCACTGTGTACTCTTTTTAAAGGGATACTGTAGGGGGGTCAGGGGAAAATGAGTTAACTTACCCGGGGCTTCTAATGATCCCCCGCAGACATCCTGTGTTGGCGCAGCCACTCACCGATGCGCCGGCCCCGCCTCCAGTTCACTTCTGGAATTTCTGACTTTAAAGTCAGAAAACCACTGCGCCTGCGTTGCCATGTCGTCACTCCCGCTGATGTCACCAGGAGTGTACTGTGCAGACAGACCATACTGTGCCTGCGCTGTGCGCTCTTGGTGACATCAGCGGGATCGAGGACACGGCAACGCAGGCACAGTGGTTTTCAGACTTTAAAGTCTGAAATTCCAGAAGTGAACCGGAGGCGGGGCCGGAGCATCGGTGAGTGGCTGCGCCAACACAGGATGTCTGCGGGGAACCGTTAGAAGCCCCGGGTAAGTTCAACTAATTTCCCTTCCCCTACAGTATCCCTTTAAAGTGCTGTAGAAGATGTCAGTGCTGTAATATGGTTGGTTTGTGCTGTGTGCGCAGACAGCGGCTTCCTGTGTTGTGTGCAAATGACAGATCTGCTGTCAGTGTTTGTACACTTTGTACTGTTAGTCCTTGTTTATTAAAGTCATGTGTTGGATAAGGCAGGTAAAACAGAAGTCAATATCCTGAAGGCGCACCTCAATAATGCATGATCATTTTCCATTTTATGGAGAATTGAAGTGGGGCGGGGGGGAGGGAATCAGTGTTGTGCTGGATCTGAGCCTGTGAAAATGTGAGTGTGTTCAGCAGTTCTTTCACCACTTGTATCTGGGTCTTGCTATCCAGCATGGCAGCTAAGTATTTTCAAAAGTGTTTTTTCCACAGAGGGCCATCTGTTTAGGGTGGAATGCATTCATTAGATCTAATGAGCTTCTTTAAATCTCCACCCATTCTATACATACATCCTATTGCACATTTTAAATCTTGTTAACCAGAACCTTTACATCCAATGTTAAAGGGGAACTTCAGCCTAAACAAACATACTGTCATCAAGTTAGTTATGTTAATTAGAATAGATAGGTAATATAATCTCTTACCCACCCTGTTTTAAAAGAACAGGCAAATGTTTGTGATTCATGGGAGCTGCCATCTTTGTCTTGGGGGCAACCATCTTTTTGGTTGAAAGGAGGTGACAGGGAGCAGGAGACACAGTTCCAAATGTCCTGTGTCCTGATTACCCCTCCCAGCTGCGCACACGAGGCTTCAAATATCAAATTCAAAATGTAAAAAAAAAAAAAATTGCACCAAAACAGCAGAACGAGAACAACATCAGAAATCCCATCATGCTTTGCACAGCATCAGGGGAAAAAAAGCCCGGGCAGTTTTCTTCTGTGCAGCTAAAAATGAGGCTTGTATAAGAGAAACAAAGTTCTAATGCTGTGAAACTGTTAAAGTAACACCAGGCCTTCTCGGTGCTGCTGAGTCGATTTTTAGTCCGGAGGTTCACTTTAAACCCAGTCTCACGTTCACGACCATGTGACAAGAAACTGAACCCAGGGCTGTGGAGTCGGTACAAAAAAAATCTTCCGACTCTGGGTTCCCAAAATGGCTCCGACTCCTCGACTCCGACTCCTTAGTCTAATAATTAACAGGGCTGTGGATTCTGTACAGAAATCATGAGACTCCGACTCCTCAGTTTATGAAATCAACAACTCCGACTCAGGGTGCCCAAAATTGCCCCGACTCTGACTCCTCGACTCAGATTCCAACTCTGACTCCACAGCCCTGGGTGATTCCCCCTAGAATTTCTCAGTAACTATAATACATGGTGCTGAGTGACCACTGATATACAGTATATAATGAGATTAAGTGCAGTGACATCGGGCTTATCATAGCAGCTGCTATGGGACCTATAGGGGTGGTGACGTTGTGTATGCGTGTTCGGCTATATGGAGACCCGATTCACTGAGGTGCAGAGTTGGAGTGTGGCAGAGAACGCGCCTCTCCGAGCTCCACCAGCACAGTACCTTCTCCATGCGTCTCAGTCTGACTGACTAAAGTGCCCTCTAGATTCACGTGACCCGACTTTGCCTAATAACTTGTTTGGGTGCGGTTACCCCACCAAAATGTTGCTATAGGACTACATGATTTCCAGCTATGACCCTGGGCGAGTGACTATGGCCGTGGCATGGGAAGCTAATGAGGCACAGCCATGTATAAAATGACTGAGGTAAGGTTATTTTTTATACAGTAAAAAAACATTGGTAGGGAGGAGGGCTTGCGGTGCCCCCTGCTGGTCACATAATCTACGATTGTGTGCAACTGAGCTCTCTCTCCGTCCGTTTCAGCTCTTGCTAGATTTGGGACTGCAGGCACAGGTATTGTATTTGCCTCTTTTTATTGGCTGACAAGCTGTCTGTGGATCAATTTAAAGAGTTTGAAACCTTTAAAAAAAGTCCTCTTTTTATTTGAAATGTATGTTAAGCAGTATGAGCATAGCTAGAATGTTGCATTCCCGTGGCAGAACGATGTAATGAAATCCCCCAAATGCCCGGGGCAAAATTTGGAGCTCTTTCCTGGTAGAGGCAGAGCTTTGTGCAGTAGCTCTGCCTCTACTTGCGTCTATATCCGCGGATCTCCGCCTCCTCCTGCCCCTCTGTCTTATTTCATTATCAATTGTGGGTTGATGAAAATTTTATGCAAATTCATGCAGCTTAGAAATAGACCAATAAAATGCAGCAGAATTATTAGCATCGCAGTGACCATCCCCACAAATGTCTGTTGACCTCTGTGGGCTCTCTAATATTACAGCAGCCCACAATGAATTCTGGTTTGCTCATTTTCATGTGTTGATGGTACTTATCTATGCATTGGGCTTTTGCACCGATGCAGTTGTATATTTTGAACAGTATCTCTACATCAGGGGCGTCAAACTCTCAAATACAAAGTGGGCCAAAATTGTACACTGGGACCTGGTCGTGGGCCAACCTCAATGTCTACTGTCCACCTTCCTCCCTTATAAAGTTCCCTGGTGTCTAATGGCCCTCCTCCAACCCCAGTACATTTCTCTAGTGTGTAGACCCTCCCCTCCCCCATACAGTTCCCTAATGTTTAGTGTTTCCCCCTACCTCCCCCATATGGCTTCCCTGGTGTACTAGGGCTTCACCTCCAATATAGCTTCCCTGATGGTATAGAGTGGGTCAAACATAATGCAAAGCAGGGAAACCACTTGGGGGCCAAATGTAATGGCTCTGATGGCCAGATTTGACCCGCAAGCTGGAGTTTGACATGTATGCACTACATATACAAGCCTGATGCCTGACAGCCAGTCATAGCAAACACCAGTACTACAAGAATGGGAGGTGGACTTGGGATATGCATACCTCCCAACTTTTGAGATAAGAGGGACACTTAGACATGCCCTTGCCATACCTTTTAACCATGCCCCCACCACACCCCTCACCATGCATAACACAAAGAGTTCAGAATCAAAAGATGTAGTTTTATCATTCAAACCACTACTGGTCCTTCCTATACTTTTTATTTTAACATTTAAAAATAAGAATATATCAATGTAATTCATGGTAATAAAGTTGACTCGGTTAAACATATTTTCAATATAAAAATACATATATTACCACAGATCAGTCCTGAATGAGGGACACATGAAGGAGAAAGATGAACAGAGGGGTTTGGCTCCCAAAGAGGGGCTGTCTCTCTGAAAGAGCGACAGTTGGGAGCTATGAATATGTGCCTGGGGCCTTCTGTTGGGCATGATCTGGGTGTAGCATAAGAAATGTACATGGTTCAGCATCATGCAACTAGAGGGTGTATTCCTACCCCGGGACACTGAAGAGCAAGGCTGATGAGGATTAATGAATGGCATATTAAAGTAATCCTGTCATCAATACATTGGTGTCAGTTTATTCAGGAATCAATGGGTGTAGCTCTGCATTCTGAACTGAAGACATAATTAAGTATGCACCTGGCACTCCCTACCAAGGCAGATTCTTGCTTTTATTAAAAGTCCATTATCCATTACAAGCTGTCCCCACTGACGGTATAATAGGATTTGATCGCCTTGTGGCATTACAGGTTCCCTTGCCGTGTGTTCACTCTGAATAGCGTGCAGGTGACTGTAGCCATTGCCAGGCCGGTGTAATGATTAGTCACCACGTAGGTGTGTTGATAGTGCTTGCATAGAAACACAGAATTGAGTACCAAACAACTTCTAAATTATATTTGGAATGAATTGAGCATTAATGACCTTCTAAGAAAGGCGGTGATGTGCACTTTACATTCCTTTATGACAAATAAAGTTTATTTCTGTAGTTTAGGTTCATTTAAATGTCAGCTGCTAAAGGTATTAGTTGATTCACAGAAGTGAGTAGGATAAAGGTTCCCATGCACAGCACAGTGCGGTGCAGCCTGACATACAGACATGAGCAGTCAGTCCTTATTGCACTTGCTCTAATGTAATATATATACCACACAAAGTAAATGACTTGCAGTCCTGTGCAGTAGTGAGTGGGAGAGCTTGTTTTTATCAGTGTATGAACTACTTTGCTGCATAATGACAGACTTCATAGCCATACCTCTACAGATTTTGCATCTCGATTTTGTCATCCAATTCAATAATTTTTATAAAATTGGTGAAATCCGGTGCTGCATCAAGCATGCCCCATAGGACTTAATGGAAAATATCAATATTGCGGCAACGAAATGCGACGGACACCACCTGCTTGGCCTCCCGAAGTGTGTGATGCCCCCAGCCAGTGCCCCAGTGGGGTGTAACATCTCTCCTGTCCCCCAATGTGACTCCCGGTTTCCTCTGCTGTCACCCCATGTGGAACCAGATGCGTGTGCAATGGAAGATGCAATGACGCCAAAGGAGAACAGGAGCCATGGCTGCGGGACTGGTGAGAATTTAAACGGCACAGGCACCGGGGAGAAGGGGGGAATTTGGGGGGAGCAGGATCATCCACCAGGCAACCTAAGCAGGTGCTTGGGGCCCTGTGGTCGTCGAGGAACCCACCTGCCACCTTCTACAACCTCTGTGCTCTTCAGCTTACCAAAAGGACCACAAGGAGGCCCCAGATCTACTACCTTGCCTATGGCTCTATTACATCTTAATTCATCTCTGGGACAAGCAGGCGGCAGAAACGGCACCACTAGGCCGATTCCTGATAGATATCATGCTGAGATCTATCGGGAAGTAGCCTGCGGTGTATGGGCAGTAAACGGATATCTCTTCAATCAGATTCAATCACAGAGAGATCTGACTCTTGGTTGATCTGCCCAAACATTTCTAGATGTATGGGCAACTTAAAGGGCAACTGAAGTGAAAGATGTGGAGGATGCCATATTTACTTCCTTTTATGCAATAACCGTTGCCTGGCTATCCTGCTGATCCTCTACATATACATTCAAGAAGTGCCTGACTCGACCAACCACCTTAGTTCTCACTACCCACACCTCAAAATTTTTGAGGGAGCAACACCTATATGAAAAATAATGTACAAATGGAAGAAAGAATAGGCCAGTTGCTCATAGGCATTGTGAAAAAGTTATAAATGGGCTTTAATGAAAAAATTGTGCCATACACAGACCAGACCAATAAAAACAAATGTTTTTAATTGTTTTTATTGGTCTGGTCTGTGTATGGCACAATTTTTTCTTAAAGCCTATTTATAACTTTATCCTGCTGATCCTCTGCCTCATTTTACTTTTAGCCATAGCCCCTGAACAAGCATGCAGCAGATCAGGTGTTTCTGACATTATTGCCAGATTTGACAAGATTAGCTGCATGCTTGTTTCTGGTGTGATTTAGACACTGTTGTAGGCAAATAGATCAGCAGGGCAGCTGGGCAACTGGTGTTGTTTAAAAGGAGATGGTAGCTACCATATCACTCTCACTTCAGTTCCCCTTTAATTGTATGCAGTGTTAATACCAGTGTGACATCCTGGCTTGATTATTCCACATTGTTGCTTACACAATATCCGTATGCGTGGTTTGTCTGTAGTGTAGGGCAGCTCTGCTGTGCGCTGCTGAGTGGTACTCGTCGGTGTGGCCTGTAATAAGAACTCAGCGCAGCAGACGCCTTTCATGTGGAACAATACTGTGTGGCCAGACCCGACCTCCCCTCCTGTATAATTTCATATTGGTGATCTACCTAGAGCTGGAAATAAAAACACAGAGGAGGTTCAGGGCTAATCTCAGGATGTTGTGCATGTAAAGAGGGTGCGGCTTTCAAATGTGCCAGAAGCTGAACTATTGTTATTCACTGCTCCAGTCATAAAGTCACACATGGAACCCTTTCTGTGCTGGGCTACGGACAGAGGTTCAGTAAGGTGCTGCTGTAACCGTACAGATCTATTTGTTGGCTATACAGTCATCAGCAGGTCTAGATGTCTAAGGATAGTTCCAGGTGGTAAAGCGGACCTGAACTCAGAACTATCTCTCTGTTCTAAAAGATGAGCAACCGCATAATAATCTTTAAAGAAAATAATTTCTTTGTGACAGCTTATACAAATTCTGCAATAAATCTGCAGTGTGCCTACTTCCTGCTTTCATGGAAGCGGACATATTGTTAACATCCTGTGTTTACAAATTAGCTGGTCTGACTTGGCAGTCAGCTGGCACAGCCAAGGGGTTTAAATTACAACTTGTGCTTAGTCACAGATGAGTGGGAATTAGCCAGGCTAAAATCTCTGAATACTTACAGGTCCATTTCTATATATTTTCCTTCTGTCCACTGCAAGAGTTCAGGTCCACTTTAACCTACACTGCAGAATGCACACAAGAAACCGTGTACATGTAACAAGCAACAATGGTTACAACATAACTGGTAATAGTGATCATTTTCCCCCCACAAGAGCACAAACCAAGAGTCGACAAGAAACCTATAGCTCCAGCAGCACATTGGCATTTCATTCTGGAGTGTGGTCATGAACTAGAACTGCAGACATATACACAACATTAACAAGCTAACGTGGGTCGGGGGAAAAGCAGCTACCCCCCGTTGCATTAGTTACACAAGTGCACTTAAAGTCCACGCTGTCCACATGCAGTTTTAAAGAGTACCTCCAGAATAAAAGAAGCATATATACGCCAGTATTAATAATGCAGGATTGGGGGGGGGGGGGGGGTATCAGGTTTAATTATTTACTTGATCAGTCATAATTCATTGTCAGCTGGGCATGACATCCCCCCCCCCCCCATGCAGACAACTGGTGTTTTGTGTTTTCAAAGTTCTGCCGAGGCTCTTGCACACCCTCCCCCATCTGGGTTGCTTCAGCCCGCCCCCATCTCGGCAACTACGGTCTGATTGGTGGCTGCCAAGCTGGGGACGGGCCAGGGCAATACAGGTTGGGGTTTCTGAAAAGCTTTGAAAGACTTTGGCAACATGGCCGCAACTGCATTGCCGATGAGAGGGGTGCAGCATCACCTGTGTAACGAGTTACAATCGATCAGGTAAGTAATTCTGAGACCTCCGAATCCTGCATCATTAAAGGAATACTATCAAACCAAGTGTTCTAAAATGACAATGTACAAATAATATCTAAGTAGCTGTGTAAACATTTTCCTACTTTTCATGTTAAATATCAGAGGCAAAAGCTGTAATTCACTGTGTAGATTTTAGTTTGGTTGGAATGTCTCATTTGCATAGGTGAATCTCTGCAGTTTGACATGCTATTAACAGTGTAACATTGAATTAGAGTTGGGCCTCGTTTATATCATCACACGCAGATGGCCGTGCGATCAGAATGCAACACATGCGTTGAATGGCTGATCCCATTCACTGTAGTGAATGGGTCGGCCACGTGTTTTGCTAAAAATGAGTACTGCATGCATTCGCACTAGTACGGAACGCATTCAGTGTGAACATCAGACAGTGCAGTCTATGCTCTTCTGATGTTGTGCGTGTCTGCCTCCTACACGCATTGCCAAAATACGGACTGCAACGCGTGTAATGTGAATGAGGCTTTATATGAAAAGCCTGTCGGGTCAGGTTGCACATAAGATACATTTTCTCTACTCTCTGCAGAGAGCTAAGTCAGAGACACGGGTAGAGCTTTGTCTCTCTATCACACACACAGAGTTAACAGATGCACTGTGAGGGAATTCCCCCTCCCCTCATGGCTCAGTCTGCCATTAGATTTGCCCTCAGAAAAGTTTGAAAGGAATTAGATAACAGTAACCAAAGAGATAAGAATTCAAATGTATATACACCAGTACTTAGCAGCACTTCTCAAACATTTCCTATTTCAATTGAAGAAAAAATGTTAATCCATAGTGTTCCTTTTATGCTAGGTACACAGCATACAATTTTCTGATAGATCTACCTGCCAGATAGATTTTTATTCTTCTTTCCACAACATTTTGGAAAAAATATCTGGCAGGTAAATCTAACAGAAAATCTAACAGGATATTCTATGCTGTGTACCTAGCTGGAAGTCCTCTTTAATGTTATAAAATGTTTGGGGTCTTCTGCTGTACAGACCGTAGCTGGAGGCTAATTGTGCAGCACACGTCACTTTGTCGGCGTAATTAATGGTAAAATTGCTGTGTACTTCCTGCGCAAGTTAACTTTTTTGAACTTTTGGGACCTGCCTCAATTCGAGGAGGCGAAAGATGGAAAGGAGGTCTGATGGGGGACCATTGCCAGCATGATTATACCTGATAACCATACAGGTTGTAGGATCTATGAGCGCGGAGACTAAATAAAAACCTATTATAGGTAAAATTTGAGAAATGTTGACATTTCTTAAGCAGGTTTAAAGAGGAACTCCAGTGAAAATAATGTAGTAAAAAAAGTTCTTCATTTTTTACCATAATTATGTATAAATGATTTAGTCAGTGTTTGCTCATTGTAAAATCTTTCCTCTCCCCGATTTACATTCTGACATTTATTACATGGTGACATTATTACTGTGGGCAGGTTATGTAGCTACTCCTAGCTGTTTTGGCTGTTAGAGACAGCTGTAAACAGCTATTTCCTGTCTGTGAACCTTGTTACATTGTAACAAACTGCCAAAAGTACCGTGGTCCCAGAGCTTCTTGTGGGAGGGGTTTCACCACAATATCAGTCATACATCGCCCCCTGATGGTCTGTTTGTAAAAATCATTATATTTCTCATGTAAAAGGGGGTATCAGCTACTGATTGGGATAAAGTTCAATTCTAGGTTGGAGTTTCTCTTTAAGTCAACCAAGAGATCTGCTTTGCTTAGTACAATGGGGCTTAGCTGGTTCGTTGACCTTTTTCTATGCCCTTTTTGTAATGTAGAATTTGTTTAGTCCATAGCTGTACATATTTATAGGTAAACTAGCTAGTTGTAGATCGCCCTTATTACGATTTGTTACATGATCCTGATTATTTGAAGAGAAACATTTATCACATGAGACTCTTTAAATCCTACTCTCCTCCTCTGTAAAGTAATTTTTCAGCACCCAGCAAACCAATATTTACCGTATTAAAGGGAACCTGAAGTGAGAGGGTTATGGAGGCTGCTATATTTCCTTTTAAACCATGCATATTGCCTGGCTGTCATGCTTATCCTCTGCCTCTAAAACTTTTAGCCATAGGCCCTGAGCAAACATATGCAGACCAGGGGTTTCTAACTGAAGTCTGACTGGATTAGCTGCATGCTTGTTTCTGGTGTGAATTAGACACTACTGCAGCCAAATGCAAATGCTGCACAAAATCGATTTTGTGAGCTTTTGGCGTTTTTTCCTATACCTTCCATTGAGGCGGAATTGCATCAAAAAAGGTACAGGCACCGCTTTGCGGAAACGAACCGCTCAGATAACTCTCTCTTGTAGTGCAATACAAGCGGTTGGCGCTTGCAAAAAGGGCAGTGTTCTCCCCAGGCTCTTTTAGCCGGGTTCCTCACCCGGCTAGTTTTGGCGAGCACCCGGCTGTCATCGGCTCACCTCCTCCTATGCTGTAAGCAGAGTTGCTCACACAAGCACCGGCCCTGCATTCTTTCATCTCGCACCACCCGGCTACCATTTCATGCCACCCGGCTGGAAAAAAATTCTGGGGAGAACACTGAAGGGAAAAAAACGCCCTTAGCGTGAACGAGCCCTTACTCAAGATTTCAAACAGACGTCACTCAGTATTAGACTATTACATCAACAGGAATGTTTTCAAACACTTCCCTGGACTAGATATTTGGTGTGATTTTTAATTCTGACTGGGGAAAATAAGAGACTGCAATAAGCTGGACTGTTTGCTTTCCTTGGCTAGTTCTGCTTTCAGCTATATGTAATATAATACTTCGCCATTCGCTGGAGTTGAGTTGTTTTGTACCTCCTCCCGGTCCAGGATACATTAAATAGCAATGTCCTTCTTTGTTGTGCTTTGTTTGCCTTTGCTCTGTTATTTGTCCAGCATTGTTCTGGTCATGTTTTAGGTTGTTCATTTTGTCCTTTCATGAAACCGGACAATTGGAACAGAAAAAGCAAGTGATATGATGAAGCTGCCAGGTGCGGCCTGCATACAAACCCATCTGTTGGTTAAAGGTGAACCTCCACCACCTTGTAAAACCCCTTCAGTGTTCCTTCTCTAGGAGACTAAAGGTGGCCATACATCTATTGACCTGGCAGGTGATCAACCATCCGATTTAATAAGTATCAAATCAGATGAAAAGCGGTGCCGCAAAGTGTAAGGGATGAAGCCGGGGGGGGGGGGGGGGTTGTCAGCCTGAAGCCGCAGGGGATCCCGTAGGGGGAGAAGTTTCTTTTCCCTGTCCTCAGAGACTGACAACTAAGGAAACAGAGAGAAAAAGCTTTCTGCTCTCTGCACAATTGTTCTGATGACTGCATCTGCTCAGCCACTGATAAGGAGTCATACAAAGATGTGTAGACAGTCCATATTCAGTGTGCAGCAGGCTCTTGTGTACAGTGCCCAGCCCCCAACCTCTCTACCCCTCCCCAGGTGATGTGTACTGTAGTGATACTGGAGAAGTCTGCAGAGCCATTTCTGCTCCGTCAGAGGTGGACAGAGTAAGTTTAATAAGAAGCTGTGGCTGGGAGCACACTCGTCTGTCAGTTTTCAATGTGCGGTTTTTTGTATGTGTTGTGCACACCATGTGTCTGTATATGTGAAACATGCACATTTTATCACAGAAGCGAATGTAATTGATAGAGAACATTCGTGCAGTGCTTCACTGCTGTCTTTTTCTGTATGGGGAAAACACATTCAAGTGTGCACTAGCGGATTGAATAACATTGGTTCTCAGTTTACCTGTGCAGAAAGCAAGAGAGGGGCCCATTCAAAGTTTTGCAGGAGGGCCCAATGATTTCTAGTTACGCCCCTGGCCAAGTAAATGCCCAATCGACGATGTAACCAATTTCTGGCCAAGTATGGGCTGTCGTGGTCGATCAGGTGCACATCGATATTGGGACCAGTGATGAAACGCCCTAATGTCAAATGTGCCCCCGGGTGCACTATACTTTACCTGTCCATGTCCACACCTGCCTCTGTCCATACACGCCCGCGTAGTTGCCGGCGTACACGTGGGCACGTGTCTCTTGGTTGAATCTACCTAGGCTAGACCTGCCCTTATTCCCCATGGACCCTCTACCTTAGTAGCTTAAACTAACCTCCCTGTACACACACACACACACACACACACACACACACACACACCACACACACACACCACACACCACACACACACACACACACCACACACACACACACACACACACACACACACACACACACACACACACACACACACACACACCACACACCACACACCACACACACCACACACCACACACCACACACCACACACCACACACCACACACCACACACACACACCACACACCACACACACACACACCTACCTAATGCATAACTCTAACCCCTCCTCCTAGTGAGTATCACTAACCCCCCCTCTCACTATACCTAATCCCGGCGCCCAAAGGACCACTGTTTGTAACAGATCGTCTGCACATAGATGGTAGACTACAATTCATATTCCCTATGTAGTAGTTGATAATGGCTGGATGGTGTACTGTTTAAGGGCACTGTCTCTGACACAGGAGACCAGGGTTTGAATCTCGACTCTTACTGTTCATCAATCCGGCATCTATTCAGTAAGGAGTCATTGTCACCCTAACACTGTTACTGCCTATAGAGCGCTTCCTAGTGGCTGCAGCACTGGCGCTCTGAGTCTGCCAGGAGAAAAGCGCAATATTAAATGTTCTGTGTCTGTCTGATATGCTATTATCTGAATCAGTTGTCCAATTAACCACCTGTGTGGGTTTCCACCAATGCCTAAACCTCAGTACTACACAAATCCCAGAGCATGTATGTACACACTGGTTACCCCTATAACCTTGTCGTCCTGCTGAACTGTGGGCACGAAGACCCAAACTAAAATTCTATTCTATGTATGTTCTATTTTCTATTCGATGTGCTGGTCTATAGCTGGTCTTTAGTCTATAACCCAGCACTGCTATGGTGAGAAGTTTCCTGGCAGATTACTGTAAAGTTGTAATAAAACAATATAAGCCTTTAGGATATACAATCACCTGACTGTAAATTGTTTTGGACATGTACACAGACATCCTGTAAAAAGCAATGACAATGCTCACTACTGTTTGTACGTACATTTGAGCAGGACAGAATACTTGTACCGTGAGCTATATACATAAACCTAATTGTTTCACTGTAGTGAAAATAATGTAATGCATTATATTGCATATTTTTTACAATGTTACTTTATAAATGATTTAGTCAGTGTTTGCCCATTGTAATTTCCTCTCCCTGGTTTACATCTTTAGTTCTTTCAGGTGTAGCTCTGCGGAATGTTTACTGAATGTTCTGAAGCCAGTGAAAATAATGTGTCTGGTTTCTCAGAATGCTGTGGAAGGAGAATTACGCATTCCTAGGCTATGACATCACTAAGAGGGTGGGGCTACATTCCAATATACTGCAATATATATATATATATATATATATATATATATATATATATATATATATATATATATGTGTATATGTATGTATATATGGTTATGTTAACACTTTGTAATTTCCACAAGAAAGTCTAATAAAATTATGGAATGGTAATCATGGCCATCATTATCATTATCCTTTATTGTTATTATTATTATTATTATTATTACTACATTTTAAGCGATTTCAAAAGAATTACGCTTCTATGCAGCCATGGCAACAGTCCACTGTTTAGTCCCAAGTATCTATTCATAGCCCATGTGCACACCTAGCAAGTTATCTCTTCCTTTCAACTGATAATTCTGTTGACTAATTCCTGTACTGAGAAACTGCAAAACAAGTAGGAGGTAAGCTGCTTTAGTAATATTTGCTGCAGTGTATATGGTTATGGTGGAGGGAATAGTTTTTGTCCTAGAACAAGCTCACTTGTGGGCATGTACACTGGACAGCCGTTGCACAATCACTAAGGTGCAAATTCACTAAACTTCAGTGAGATTTGCCATGCCCAGAAAGCGTTGATAGGGCAACCCATTAGGAAGCAGGGTATTTTGGTGCCCGTTGCATAGCGCCAAAGCTCGGCGTTGTTATATCAGTAATGCTATAGTCTGCGCCCCGCGCACAGGTAATTTGGGGATCTGACGATCGCCAGACCTAAAATTAGATCTCCCTCAGAGTTGCTACGACCCCGAGGGGGAATGGTAATTAACGCCGCCTGGCATTTGTGTGGCGGCCCGGTGAACAGTCATTCAGCTCTCCCTGCGCCAACGTGCCATGTAGGCCCCACATTATGCTACTTGCATAGCATGCTCTTGTTACCTAGGTAATGCAGGCCGCACTATTTGCGCAATGTACGCAAGCTTGGCAGGTAAGTAACAGTAAAATTGCTGTGCACAACTGTTGCCACCCAGGAACAGAGATTTAGATTAATAAGACCAGTGTAGGTTACAGCCGCGATTATTTTCCAATGGTCTCTAGCCCCAGAGAGTTTGTTTTTGTATATTGGGCCTATTGTAAGAGAATGGTGTGTGTTGGTGTGATATTGTGGTTACTGCTGATAGTTGAGGTTCCCTTGAAATGGCATGTCATTGTTATCTGATCTGAGCCATCAGCCCAGCTTTTCAGTGTATGGACGTGTTTCACGGCCCTTTTTCGTTGGTGTGCTGCAGTAGCAGTGCGATGTGGAACAGTTGCACCGCAGACGAAACGTTGCACCGCGCATTATAGCTGCAGTGCGATGACAAAAAATATTACCGAGCGTCTTCTGGCGCACTTCCAAGAGTCGCAGGAAAACAACTTCCGTTGTGCGGCGTCTCATAGACTATAATGGTCACTGTTACGAGAGGCGGGAAGGGGGCTGGGGGGGAGTAGTGTGAGGAGGTATGTGTAAAAGGGGCCTAAAGGACACCTGAAGTGTGTGGGATATGGAGGCTGACGTATCGTTTCCTTTTAAACAAAGCACATTGCCTGGCTGTCCTGCTGTTCCTCTGCCTCTAATACTTTCAACCATAGACTCAAAACCATCAAGTAGACCAGATGTTTGACTAAAGACTGGATTAGCCCCATGCTTGCTTAGGGTTGTGATTCGGATACTACAGCAGCCAAAGAGATTAGCAGAACTGCCAGGCAACTGCTATTTGTTAAAAGAAATACATTTGGCAGCCTCCATGTCACTCTCAGTTCAAGTGCCCTTTAAGAACTCCAGACTTCTACCATTGCCTGATTTTAAAGCGAATATGAATCCAATAAAAAAATATTAAAATAAAACAGATACTTAAGGAGGGGGAAGGCTCTGGGTCCTATAGAGCCATCCCGCTCCTCTCACGGTCGCCTCGTTCCAGCCCTGTAACCCATAGTAGCACTGTTTGCCGCAGGAAGCTTCGGAAGTCTTTGGGAGCCTGAGTGCTCCCGAAGACGAGTGGCTCCGTACTGTGCCTGCGCTAGTACGCTCTCTCGTGCACTCAAGCATGCGCAGTACAGAGCTGCCCGTCTCAGGCTCCTGAAGACTCCTGAAGCCTCCCATGGCTGGGGATTCAAATGGAGGTGACATCGCTGGATCAAAGGAACCGTGAGGAACGGGAAGGCTCTATAGGTCTCCTCCAGTAAGCTGCTTTTAGTTTACGGAAGCTTGCTGACCCAGGCCAAGTTGTGAGCTTCTGCACATGTGCGCCCACTGCTGTAAGCGTTCTGCGCATGCGCCGTAGTCTGGAAAAAGCCTTGTGAGTAGTGTTTTGTTTTTTGTACCTTCGGTTTTCCTTTAATGCGTCTATCTAGTTGTCTTTGGAATAACGATTTTTTTTTTTTTACCCAGAATAATTCTCAGATGCACCAGGGAATAATTCGGTGGATATTCCCACACATTTGAGCTACGAATAACACATTTTTTTCCAAACCACAGTTTTTCCTTGGAAGAATAAAAATTGAACTGAATTTATGGGGCTCTTAATTATTTATGGCACAATAACAGGAATGCATGTGATCTCTGGGAGTTCATGCATTATTTACATTGTGTACCTGTGCAATTAATATTTGTATGCATTTACGGTATTCGAGATTATTTCGAGTTATGTCCACTTTGATAGATTGTAAAAATGTAATGTAAGGATGTCTGTACCTAGTTTTAGTTATGATGATCATGGAACCATTGTTTTCTGTCTTGTTGACCCAGAAGATTTTGACACAAATTGGCAGTAAGAACTGTCTGAGTTGCCCTGCCCTAAAGGGAACTTAAAATTGGAACATTATTTATTTTTCCTTTTAAAGGGGAACTGACGTAAGAGGTATACGGAGGCTGCCATATTTATTTCCTTTTAATCAATACCAGTTGCCTGGCAGCCCTGCTGGTCTATTTCTCTGCAGTAGTATCTGAATAACACCAGAAACAAGCATGCAGCTCGTCTTGCCAGTTGCCAGATCTGACTTTAAAGTCTGAAACATCTGATCTGCTGCATGCTTGTTCAGGGGCTATGGCTAATAGTATTAGAGGCAGAGGATCAGCAGGACTGCCAGGCAACTGGTATTGCTTAAAAGGAAATAAACATGGAAGTCTCCAGATACCTTTCTCTTCAGTTGCCCGACTCTCTTGCTGGTCCTGTGTCTCTTATGCTTTCAGTCACAGCCCCTCAACAAGCATGCAGATCAGGTGCACTGACTGAAGTCAGACTGGATTAGCTGCATGCTTGTTTCAGGTGTGTGATTCAGCCACTACTGCATCCAAAGAGGTCAGCAGGACTGCCAGGCAACTGGTATTGTTTTAAAAGGAAACATCCATATCCCTCTCAGTTAAGGGCTCGTTTCCACTATCGCGAATCTGCATGCGTCCAACGCATGCAGATTCGCACATGTAATGCAAGTGGATGGGCCTGTTTCCACTGTAGCGTTGTTGAGGTGCGTTTTTTTCAGCGGTAAAAAAACGCACAAAAGAGCCAACGAATTCGCCTGCGAGTGGAATGCATGCGAATCGCCGCTAATGTATTTAATAGGAAATTCGCATGCGGCTATGGTATGCGAATTTTCATGCGAATTCGCATAGGTACCAATGTATTTCAAACAGGCAGTGACATGGTTAATTTCGCATATACCCTCACCTATGCGAATTCGCATGCGAATTCGCGGCAAAAAAAGCGCAAAAATTCGCATCCGCATGCTAATTCATGGAATTTCAACAGCGGTGGAATCCAGGCGATTCTGCACCGCAATAGTGGAAACGAGCCCTAAGGGTTCCCTTTAAGGGAATCCTAAGTTAAAATAAACGTATGAAATAATGAATTGTACGTGTAGTACAGCTAAGGGAGAACATTAGTAACACAGAACAGAGTACCATATTGTTTCCAGTACAAGACTTGTTAACCCTCCTGGCGGTCTAATGATTTCCGCCAGGAGGCAGCGCAGCAGTTTTCTTTTTTTTTTTTTTTTCTTTAATCATGAAGCGAGCCCAAGGCTTGCTACATGATAGCCGCTGCTCAGCGGCATCCCCCCGCCCGCTTTGATCGCCTTCGGCGATCTCAGATCAGGACATCATCCCGCCATGGCGACGGGGCGGGATGATGTCACCGACGTGACGTCATTGGGAGTCCCGATCCACCCCTCAGCGCTGCCTGGCACTGATTGGCCAGGCAGCGCACAGGGTCTGGGGGGGAGGCTCGCGGCACGATGGATAGTGACGATCGAGCGCGGGGCGGCGGCGATCGGTGTGCTGACGCAGCTAGCAAAGTGCTAGCTGCGATCAGCAAAAAAAAAATTAAGCAAATCGGCCCAGCAGGGCCTGAGAAAACCTCCTGCACGGCTTACCCCCGAACTACGTTAGGGGTTACCGCCAGGAAGGTTAAAGCAGTAGGATTAGCCATACTATGCCAGGGAAAAAAACATATATAAGTAGATACTGTAAATACTTGATCTACTTATATAACACATGTATTGTACTGTCCAAATTTTGATTTCAGTGAATGTTATATAGTAAATGAAGAGAATTCTGTCGTGGGAACCGTGTCTTTTGCCCACAGTTTAGGCGAAATCCTGATGTCATTTCTTCTTTTACTTTTTTTTTCTTTTGTTCTCCAATTGCTGAGTCACCTCTGCCTTGCTTGTAAACACAAGTGAGCAGGGGACAGTGTTTCAGATAAGCAGCTAGGCAGGGAAATAAATGGAAGAGGAGGAATATATTATAGGTTAAAAGAACCCCCAGCATGCTACTGTTTGGCACTGACTACTACAGGGCCAGTGCTCCTTAAAGAGGAGCTGTTAGGTATAGGGTCTCAGAAAAAAACCCACATATATCAGTAGCTAAATATTGGCTGTACTTACATTACATATGCATTTCACTGTCCACGTTTGGATTTCACAGAATTTTTATATAGTATTTGCAGAGAATGATGCTCCTGACAGCTTATGACAGGTTCCATGTTTGTCTGTCTTGTATGAATCCAGTTGTGATGTAATATCCTCCCTGCTTCCTGATGATTCGACTCACAAAAATCAGGATCAAAGATCTTAATGGTTCATGATCCGGACAACACTACTGTGCAGTGAATATTAATTAGCCATGTGGCTAGGAACAATAGCGGACTCATGCAGTATACTCTAACGGAACATGTGCCCTGTGATTTTTCAGTGCTGTGAGTTTTAGGCTGCTGTTACAAGCTGCTGTAACCTGAGCCTGTAACTTCCCACTGTGAAAGCAGCCTTAGGGTGGGATAGGGAAATGATGGGGAGGACCCAAGGTAGTGCAGTGGGGAGAAGCAGCCCCAGAATGCTTTTGCAGTATCTGTTATGCGTCCTGCCGGCCTCCTTAGGAGCTTGGGAATAACGAGCCTTGCTGTCTAGCAAACCATCTTAGTAAGAGAGATTTTTAACTTCAGTATTGCCTTTTTGGCTTCCTTCTAAACTGTTTAACACAGGAGAATAGAGATTTACATTAGCTTTTGCAGCCTGACAGTTACTCTTTAAGTATGTGATAACTCCAAACCATAACAGCAGAAAAAGTTTTGAATGCAGGATTAGCATCTTTATCACTTAATACACTCAGACCAGTTGCTGTTGAAGTTTGATTTTTATGGTGACACTCCTGCTTTAAAAAACTTCAGTTGTTATCTATGCAAGAGCTGCTCTGAGCTCTCAGACCCTACTTGGTCGAAGACTGTCCTATTTTTTCTGAAGCACTTTATACATCAAAAAAAACCGTGAGACAGCTTTATATAAGGTTTACTGCAGGGGAGTTCAAAGGGTCATTATCCCTGCTCTGTTTCAGTTTAAAATAGTGTTTGGTTTCTTTAAGAAGTCGGATTTGTTTCATCACTTATGTTCCCTAATTTTCTTCAGCTCGGGAGAAAATCAATACATCAGTTTTACTTTGACCATATAATGCTATTTGTATTACCGTATATTTGGTATGTAATGTACATATATCATCTTGAACATCACAATACATGACCCTCCTGCATATGTGACTAAACTGGAATGAGATGCTGCTCTTATTGCTATGGTTACGTGTTACAGGCTTCTACAAATGACTCCTTGCTGGATTTGTGAGCCCCATTGTCTTTTTGTTTTATATAATCTGGCTATGAATTCCTGCGTGAACATTCTTTCTTCATATTTGTTAATATTTGCCCATTTTTGTGTGCAGGTTTACAAGATGATGATGATCTGAAGTTTCTTCTAAAGGGAAGTTCCCTCAACAAAGTGAAGTCTGCATCATGGCAGAAGTTGCGGCAGTACAAGCTGCAGGAGGATTGCAAGACTATTTGGCACGATTCAAAAAAGATTTTAAGGTCCCCTGACCGCCAAACATGTGAGTAGAGGTTGAATGATTATGCTTAATAGCATCTGTATGATGAACAGGGGCGTAACCATAGAGCCTGCAAACCATGCAGGCACAAGGGGGCCCAGAAGAAGAAAGGCCAGAGGGGGCCCGGAGGAGGAGACGGGGCCCCCTGCTGCTATCGTGCTGCTGTATGTTGTAGTGTGCGGCGGCAGGCACTACGACCTGGGAGGAGGAGGCGTACTTGCTAGACAGAGTGGTTCGTATGCTTCGCTTCCTAATCATCGCCGTTGTAGCTCTCTCAACATGCAGAACGCATGACGATCCCTCCTGCTTCAACTCCTGGTGCTGGTTTTGGGAAGGAAGGGGGATGGGGGGTGCAGGGTCTGGTGCCTGCCTGATATGTTTTATGGGTACTGAGAAGGGTGAGGGTGGCTCACTGCGTAACTTATTTATTTTGAGGGGTAGGGGTGCCTGATCTCCGTTTTTTGTGGGGTTTTGCATGCCTGATTTCTGTTGGGGGGCCGGGGGGGGGGGGGGGGACTAGAAACCAGTGGTTTCTAGTTACGCCCCTGATGGTGAACACTGATGTCATCTGTATGGAGTAGTGAGAATGAAAGTCAGGGATGTTTCTGGGCATAGGTAAGCAGCTGGGACACCACTTATTCAAGGTAGTAGTGGACTGTGGGTGTTAAAACGCCCTCTAGGAAAAGGCACGAGACAAAAAGAGAGCCCGATTGTGCAGTATGTAACAACAATATAATAGTAGAAAATGTGTATAAGAACTACTCACAAAGGTGGGTTGCAGGGGGCAACCGACCACAGGAAGCAGGTGGAGACCATAAACCCGACTCCACTCGGGGAGGTCACCGGGGACCTGGATGCGGTCGCTCTCTTTGAAGAAAGAAAGGAAACAGATCTCGACCGTGGTACGACCACAGATACTCTGTTTCCACACCTCAGACGGGTGGCGTATGGGGGTATATTAAAGAGACTCCGTAACAAAAATTGCATCCTGTTTTTTATCATCCTACAAGTTCCAAAAGCTATTCTAATGTGTTCTTGCTTACTGCAGCACTTTGTACTATCACAGTCTCTGTAATAAATCAACTTATCTCTCTCTTGTCAGACTTGTCAGCCTGTGTCTGGAAGGCTGCCAAGTTCTTCAGTGTTGTGGTTCTGCTATGAACTCCCCCTTCCAGGCCCCTCTCTGCACACTGCCTGTGTGTTCTTTACATTAGAGCAGCTTCTCTCTTCTCTTTTACAAGCTGGATAAATCGTCCTCCGAGCTGGCTGGGCTTCCACATACTGAAGAATTACAGACAAGGGCAAAGCTGTTTGCAGGAAGAAAAGAGCAGCCTGAAACTTCAGTGCATGAGAACTGCAGGGGAAAGAAACACACAAATGATCTCTTGAGATTCAAAAGGAAGGGTGTATACAGCCTGCTTGTGTATGGATGTATTTTCTATGTGTGGACATACTGTACATCAACCTACTTCCTGTTTTGGTGGCCATTTTGTTTGTTTATAAACAAACTTTTTAAAACTGTTTTTAACCACTTTTAATGCGGCGAGGAGCGGCGAAATTGTGACAGAGGGTAATAGGAGATGTCCCCTAACGCACTGGTATGTTTACTTTTGTGTGATTTTAACAATACAGATTCTCTTTAAGCACTAATTAGATAAAAGAGGTGCCCTGGTGTATGATAAAACCGTTTTAAAACCGTTTAAAATAAGGAAATGAGGTAGCTTACCTCAATGACGAAATTTTTTTGTGGTACAAAAGATTTTATTAGTAATAGAACAGGCTGTAATATAACATCTGTTGTACCACAAAGATTTTTCATCATTGAGGTAAACTACCTCATTTCCTTATCATTTTAAACGGTTTTAAAATGTTTTTTCATACACCAGGGTGCCTCTTTTACCTAATTAAGTGTTCAAAGTAGTGTTTTTGTGTGGATTTTGTTTTTCCTTTGCCTGCATTTTCTGCACCTGAATAAGATTTAGCTTTAGTCATTCTATTTGAAGTTTAAATAGTATTCTGTTGCAACACCCCCCCCCCCCCCCCCCCAGATCCTAATATACTGCTGGTGCTCAGCCTGGCATTGTATTGTGGATCACAGGAGCATAAGGCTCTGTTTCCACTTATGTAGAAAATGTACCCATTTGTCCTGCTTTGTTTTTCCGGACGAGCGAATGCGTTGCCAGTAGCCATCTATGGACACTGAACTGATGCAACCGTCACAAGTGGGAACCAAGCCTATGTACACTCTCTTGTGCTGCCTGGTTACCAGACTAGCATCCATGTGGCTAAGTAACTACACTAGCCTTGCAGCTTACACTGTTTATGTTTTTAAAAGGCTGTGGGCACAGCAGGTTTAATACTTTGGGCAACAAAATGGTCAGAAACACATAGCGCTCATGTCCATCTTCAATATTTTTCCTTTTTTTTTCCAGAGATAGTGGTTTGCCTGTAATTGGCAGTAAGCGTGTTTTTCTCCGCACCCGACATTACTGATTGTTCTTTCCATGTGAAACGGCTACAAAACAGAGCCAGTGGGGTGATGACCTGTTAAATATCCATCAGGATGTTTGAAAAAATGAAAGGTTTCACATGTTCACAAGAAATTGTAACCTGCAAATGTGTTCTTCAGGAAGGCTATACTGCACTGTTACAGTGCTTTCACTGGGCAGGAAGTAGGTAGTAGGTTTGTTCAAGCCCACCACAAACATTCCAGCAGGTTTTGGTTCTCTGTACTGTATTACTATTCTGACAGGACCGAGACACAATCTTGCGAAACAAAAAAGTATGGACAGCCGTCCACAAGCTTACTGGTAATTGGCTGTGTAATATTGAAAGCTATAGGTGTTTTATAAACTGGAATGTACAGTATGCCTAGCTAACATGGAGGAACTTGCATAGAGGTAACCTTTTTGTGGGGTCCACCCACAGCTGTGAGGTGATGCATTTTTTGGGGGAAACGTGGAAGTGATGATATACAGTTAGTAGACACAATAAGAATAGAACACTATACTTAACTCAACTGGATGAGAAAGCAAGTGGGCAGGGATTTGGAATGGCACCAGTTCTATAGATACATGGCTTTCGGATAGTCTTGCTCAAAATAGTGTGGATTTTTTTGATGTTTAAAATGTTTTTTTTATATACAAAAATGATTACAAATCTAAAATAATTTGTCCCAGTCTGTCATCCCTTTTTTCCCAGGCTCCCTTCTGGGGTCATCCACCAGGCAACCTAGGCAGGTGCTTGAGGCCTAGTGGTTGTCAAGAGGCCCACCGGCAACCTTCTGTGACCTCTCTCCACTTCAGCTTACCAAAAATACCACAAGGGGGCCTCAAATCTACAACCTTGCTTAAACGATCTCTGTATTAAGGCCCCCTTTGGTAACCCCCCCCTTTTACACCACAGCTTGACAATATGGGACTCTGTCACATACTCTGAAAAACTCCCCTTTCCTCCCCCTATTACCAATCATCAATAATCCCTCATTCCAACCGGTGGCTAGAATCACCAGAAGCCTTTAAATGGTGGAGCAGTAAGGCTTTAGTAAACGATACAATTTTATATAATCAGGTAGTCTGATAATTTGGTCGGCCCTGCGTGATAAATATCAGGCACCACAATCAGAATTTTTCGATTTCTGCAGATCAGGCACTGGCTGAACACCCTAATTAGAAGTCATGAGCTCATCCAGTGCCCCACCTCTTTTGAGGATATGTGTATGCACCAAAGGGGTACATTTAAAAATGGCGCAGGGCGAAAAATGGCGCACCGTTCCGCTGATACATTTATCGCAGAACGGTGCACTATTAAAATAAAAAACAGGGGGGTTAGTTTTATGCAGCGGGGGTTGGGGGAGGGGGAGAGAGAGGCAGCGGGACACTGGTGTTAGTCAGCGGGGGTGGAGGGAGGATGTGTGTATATGCATACGTTAACTTGTCCCGGCCGGCGATCGCTCCTTCACTTCTTCCAGCCAATCGACATGCGGGGACTGAAGCCACATGGTGATTGGCCGGATCCAGGACTACAGTAAACTAAGTAAAGGAGCGATCGCCGGCCTGGACAAGGTAATATATGCATATGCACACATCCTACCTCCCTCCACCTAATCCTCCAGTGTCCAGCTGCCTCTTCCCCCGATCCCTGCTGCCTAACACTAGCCCCCTGCATTTTTTAAGACTTATAATGCTGTTTAGTGTTATAAGTGTAAGGCACACTGCATGCGCCATTTTTTAACGCTTATAACGCTAAATAGCGTTATATAATTCAAGTCAATGCGGCGCCATTTCTATCCTCCCAGCGCAGTGCGCCATTTTTATCTGTCCTGGCACCGAAGGACTAATTTCCTACACCTACTGCTTCTTAACATGCCCTAATTCTTCACCCGCCCATCTGTACATGAAGAATTAGGAATCTGACCACAACAGCTGCAAGGACAGATTCAGAGATCTTTGGAACAAGATTCCCAAATATTCAAGTAAGTAGGCTGGTTGTGCACACTAACACCAGCCTCTGTTGCCCCATGGTGTGCCTCCAGGACCCCCCTGCGCGCCGCTATAGCCCCTGCAGTGCTGGCGACACGCAGCGTGTCGCCAGCACAATGTTTACCTTCTCCTGTCTGTTAGCACCGCTCCCCCGCCTCCTCAGTATCGTCGCTACCCGCCCGCGTCCCTTCCCTTCCGCTGATTGGAGGGAAGTGACGCGGGCGGGTAGCGGCGATACGGAGGAGGCGGGGGAGCGGCGCTAACAGACAGGAGAAGGTAAACATTGTGCTGGCGACATGCTGCGTGTCGCCAGCACTGCGGGGGCTATAGTGGCGCGCAGGGGGGTCCTGGAGGCACACCATGGGGCAACAGAGGCTGGTGTTAGTGCGCACAACCAGCCTCTGTGCCCCACTAACATAAGTAAATCACACCTCGGGTTCTCTTTACAATATTAAAACAAAACAAAAAAAGTATTTGGCTTGAGGAATGCCCTATAAACTATATGAAAGAAGGGCTGGAGATGCTATCAGCTTGCCTGTGTGTAAATTCAGTCCTTTCTCCTCCCCTCTGCCTCTGAAATCAATGACTAGTAACCTCCTCCTGCCCAGACTGATCTCCCATAAGCCCTTGCTACAGTGCCAAGGCACAAAAGGAGCAATGGACGAGGCTTGTTTAGTTTATAGGGAATTGGGGTATTAAAACAAAACAAAAAAAGTATTTGGCTTCAGGAATGCTCTATAAACTATATGAAAGGAACACAATTATGCAATGAGTAAAAGTTTCTCGGATCCACTTTAAGCACAGCAGAGCCTACAAAAAGCCTAAAAAGTTGGCCTTCACCACTGTAAGTACTGTCCAAGATTTGTTCTGGTTGGTTGAGACTTCAGGTTAGTTGAGTTCTGGATAACTGGGACTATGCTGTACTAGGGTTTGTCAACTAAATCTCCATGATCCAGATTGTTAGCACAGTCTTTTGGGTCATAAGGTCAACGGCTTAGAATTTGACACCTGTTGCGTGTCTTTATGTATATATAACCTTTCATAAAAACTTTATAACACAAAATTAATAACTTTTGTATCTGTAATAGCTGTTCGCAAATCTAGATGGGGTTTGTTTGTGTGCTGCGCTGTAAACCAGACAGGCCCATCTAGTTTACTTTTACTATAGAGGAGGAGGAGGAGTCTGTCCTTTCTGTGCGAGTCTGGCTGCAATATGTGTAATCTGGCCTCATATCAACAGATGAGACCTCAATCTGCCAAGTATTCAGCCCAGGAATTCACTGCATACAACAGATATGAAAAATGAATGTTTGTCAAAATGAAGACAATTGATGCAAAGTATGTAAATGGACTTCCTTTGGTAGTATTTTTTGGGGGGTGTAAATGAAAAGCTGAACTCTAGAGAGAAACCTCAAATACAAACTAAAATGCTAAAATATTTTTTTCAATCTCTTCAGTTCTGTGATTCAGGAACCCCCAGCTGCCTCCCCCCAATCCCCAGGAGTCTTACAGGTCCCTTGGATTTCTTCCGATCCGCTCCGTTGTGCCGTTCTCCCCCTTTGAAAGTCCCCAGTCGCCGTAAAACCTCAATGCTTCTCTTCCTTTTGTAATCTGATCCCATAAAATCATTGTTTTTAGGTTGTGTTTTAAAGGGCTCCTGCTCTGTGCATCTTACTCCTGCTGAATGGGAATTTGTTGGCAGTCCTTCTTCTTCCAAAGATCATGCAGGTGCTACAGATATTCAAACTGTGCATAAAGGCAGCTTTGGAAATTCATAGCTGACTGCAAGATAAAATAAAAAAAGTTCAAATAATATCAAATTACAACATACTGACTTTGCTAAGTACTGACTTTTTGTAAACCAGTGGCATATATTTGGTTTTTTTTTTTACATTTGTTGAAAATACAAACTGATATAACTGCACTACTTCAGAAAAGTAAGTTACAGTAGTTCTCTTTTTATCCTTGTTTTGTTTTTTAGACATTTACACATGATCACACTTTTAGTTGTTAGGCCTCCTGGGCCATTTGTGTGTGTTTGTCCTGATAATTCCTGTTATCTGAGGGTGTTGTACAGACCTGCATGGTTTTCTCACACATTAAAGACTCAGCCCTGTGCAGATGGACACTGACGCCTACAGTATGGAGACCGGCACAATCTCAGCTGACAGTGATGTGATAGGACAGGTTTCCTGGCATTGTTTACTATCACAAGTCGACAAACCTGCAGACTTCTGTGTCCTACTAGTTCTGTTTAATAACCAGTGTCTGTTTCCAAACACAACATACTGTAGTGATTGCGCTGGGGGGCACCCGGTTTTAAAGTGACTCTCTAGTGGGTTCCTGTCTCCCTATCCCCTTTCTTATACTGAAGCTGTATACCCATGTCACGATTTACCAGACGACCGGCGATTTATTTATTTATTTTTGCGGCGATCGGTCATTTACACAACGAGGTTACAGGCGCACGATCATGCAAACGTTGCACGGTGATACATGACCATCACGCCGATTGGATCTTTTAGATCCCCAATGACACTGCGCAAAGTACCGCGATCGCTTGACTTCCGAATCGCACCCATTGTGAATCGTGCATACCCGCCAGCAGTAACATGAATCGCTGGACGCTTGTCGTGAGGGAGATGACGCTGGCTCATTGCATTGAGTATGAGGCTTAATAAATTGCAGGAAAGTCCACTACAACCACCTCCAAAGACCAGGAGCTGGAGGCCTGATATGATTAAGGAGCTATACCTGTTATAGTACGCGTGAGCTTTTGATGTATTGCTGTCTGTAGTGTAGCTAATAAAGATTGGACATTTTAACTTTACCTGGTGAAGTGGAACCTTTCTTCTGACATGTATAGTATTCAACTTTACTTCTGTACTAACTGCTGTCACAAATTGGGTTCTACCACACCCCAGTGAGCCACTATAGACATCACAATCGGTCTCAAAATGACCTATCTACTATCTACCTTGTGCTGTTTTGTACTACAACGGTCTAGATTGAAGCAAAAACCCCTGGGTTTCTGAAAAACATCCTAACCTTTCCTTAAACACTTTCAAGCTGGATGAATTCCTCCACACTCAAAACATTTATGGTGGAATTCACATCCTTCACTCATTTGCATTGGGCATAGAAAAGGGTGAGGGGCCTGTAGAACTGGGGTAAGAACCTTCCTCTTGATGCCATCCCCGTCATCCAAATACCTCGGTCTCAGCGGTCCAGACAGGAGAATGAGACCTACTCTTTTGGAATTGTTCATCATATCTTAACCATGGACTTCCCAATAACCATCCGATGGGATTTCCAATTTCCCAATTTGTATCCAGTTAACAAAACAGGATTGAATACTTCTTAGGCTGCTTGTTTCCACCATGAGATAATTGTTCTCACTCTGATGCCACAGTTAGTTCATGCCACTTGCATATTATCTCTTTGATCCACAAGCCTCTTCCTTTTCCATCTACAGACGTGTTACAGGGTACTCTGTTATACCGGTAAATTGTGGGCCTTCAGAACCAACTGTATATTCTGGCGTATAAGACTACTTTTTAACCCTTGAAAATATTCTGAAAAGTTGGGGGTCATCTTATATGCCGGGTGTCAATAATGCCGGGTGATACGCCCTATCCTGTTACCGCCTCTGAGATCTCGCTGCTGAGGACTGTAGTGAAGTGGCGCAGGTGCACATGTGCGAGATCTGAGAAGGAGGTAAATAGGATACAAAGGTGGGCCAGATGGGTGAAAGAGGCATGTTTTATGGGCACAGCGCGATCTGTTCTTCCATATCTGATAAACAGGGAGACAAGGAGAGCTGACTAATCTGCTTAGGGAGAGGGAGAGTTGACCAATCCAACCAGTCAATCCCCTGTATAGTGTTATATACTGGGTACCACATACAGTACAGCACCAGTATCTGTTCATCCATCGCACCAGTTTAAATTTTTAATTTTTATTTGGTATGTGTAGGAAGAGAGTTAGTCTTATACAGCGAGTATATCCCAAACTCTTGATTTTAACTGGAAAAGTTGGGGGGGGTCATCTTATACACCCCAGTCGTCTTAGACGCAGGAATATACGGAAGTTATTATATTCAGCCTAAACGTCCTCTGCTGGAAAAAGCTTTGCAAAGTGCTGTTTTTTAGGTGCTTTTTTTTAGCATACGGCTTTTTCCTTCCTACAGACTCCTTACAAAAATCTGGGGGGATTTAATTCACTGTGATTTTAGGAACCTTGTGCTGGAGCTAGAATAACGAGAACCCAACTGCTTGATATGGGATAATCCAACTTTCCATTTCTCATTTCTTACGCTTGAGGTGCAAGTTGTCCTTTGTTTTCCATTTACTTTTTAGTGTCAAGTTTACACAGTAAACAGAGCAGAAACAAGATGTCTGTACACAGATGACAACAGTCTCATAGCTCATAGCTCAATTCATGCTAATGAAAAAAAATGTATGTGCAGTACATCTGGAATCTAACAGCCATTTTTTATTTAATCAATTGAGGAAACCTTTTACTTTAATTTGGACACACTTTTATCTTGTCAATATTTCTCCACCTAATCACCTTCATTATTTAAGCTTTTAATATATATATATTTTGTTATAAGGCTTTCAATCCCTTTGTTGTAGCAGCATCACCACACTTTTCACCTATAAATTGAAGGGATTGGGGGGGGGGGGGGCCTTTATGTTAATGCTGCTGAAAAAAACGTTGCTGATGTTCTGCAGTTATGTGACAAGTGGTGTAGGGAGAGAAGAGATTAACCACTTAACGACCAGCCAATGCCGATAGGCGGCGGTTGGTTGCAGTAGTGTTTCCTGTCAGTTTACTGGGAAAGAAATCCCCTGTGTTTACGTTGCACGGCGTTGCTGTCACAGCAGCACCGTAAAGGAGATCGGCGATCCCCGGCCTCTGGCCGGAGATCGCCGGCATCTGATAGGCTGAAGCCTATCAGAGGCGGTACAGGACGGATCGCTGTCCTTTACTGCCTATTCTGAGGAGGAGAGAGAGGGAAGGAGAGGGAGGGGGGAATAGCGCTGCAGAGGGGGGCTTTGAGGAGCCCCCCACCGCTAGGCACAGCAAGCCGGCGGCGGTCAGACCCCCCCAAGCAGGACATCCCCCCCCCACACACACACACACACTAAAAAAAGGGGGGGGGGGAAGTCTGATCGCCCTGCCTAAAACCTGATCTGTGCTGAGCCCACGCAGCACAGGTCAAAGAATAATCAGCTGGTCCTTAAGTGGTTAATCTTACTGATGCAAGCTAAATTTCACTAGAAGAGTACTTTTGTATGGCAGATATATACTGTAATAAAACACCTGTAGTGTGATCTGTGAAAGAACCCCATTTGTGAATGCAGCCAGTGCTGATGAGGTAGTAAGTCCCTGTACTTTATGGCACAAAATGTCTTGCATGGCAGATGGTGCTCATTCAGTTTGTGTAATTAAAGCATGTGCGACTTTCTAGGTGGAAAATAAAATTCACCACCAGAACTAATAAATGGAGAACATGGATGCCAACTATTCTGTTTTTCAGGGATTGTTCCAACTTTCTGAGACTTGATGATGGACGCTTTTGTTCCTGACACTATAGGCACTTTTTATATTCAGCAGCGCAAGTGAACAGAGCTGCTGAGCTGTACAGGATAGAACACTACCAAAATTTGTTCCATAGGACCATTCATACATACTGTATACCTTCCACATTAAAGCCCTGCTTCAAACTCGTATTTTTTATGCCTATTGTGTTTATTATAATCATAGTTTGAAATGCGCAATGTTTTGTGCATTGCATGTAAAGTATTTTTGCACTGACTAGTTGTTTAGTTGTGCTGTCTTTCTGTGTGATTGTCGGATGCAGCTTGGCTAGACTGAACATTAGTCTGTGAGCTCCTCCCCCTATATCATGATCACCCGCTGTAGGTAGTCAAAAGGGGGGTTAGCTGGGAGGGAGCATCAGCCAGTCCTTAAAGGAGCTGTCAGCCATACTATATCAGAAAAAAAAATCGCATGTATAAGTAGATAAATACTTGCTCTCCTTAACCACTTCACCACTGAGGGGTTTTACCCCCTGACCACCAGAGCAATTTTCACCTTTCAGCGCTCCTTCCATTCATTCGTCTATAACTTTATTATTACTTATCCCAATGAAATGAACTAGATCTTGTTTTTTTCGCCACCAATTAGGCTTTCTTTAGGTGGGACATTATGCCAATAATTATTTTATTCGAAATGTGTTTTAATGGGTAAACACAAGAAAGTTTTGGATCAGCACCCATCCAACGTAGAGAGAAACGTGTGCCCAAGCTTATGGCGTTCCACACCACTGGAGACGTCAATTCAGTAAATCCACATGGAGCAGGCACCAGCGATGAAAAAAGTCATCTCCTTATTGATCACATGGATTAAAATCAGCAGTGATATTACGACAGACCGCTGTTTCGAGCCATAGGGCTCTTTATCAAGTTGTCAAACTGCAGTTTTTTGACAACTTGATAAAGAGCCCTATGGCTCGAAACAGCGGTCTGTCGTTGTAATATCACTGCTGATTTTAATCCATGTGATCAATAAGGAGATGACTTTTTTCATCGCTGGTGCCTGCTCCATGTGGATTTACTGTGTTTTAATGGGGAAATAGGAAAAAATGTGGGAAAAAAATATTATTTTTCAGTTTTCGGCCATTATAGTTTTTAAATAAAGCATGCTACTGTAATTAAAACCCATGAAATGTATTAACCCATTTGTCCCAGGTTATAAAACCAATTAAATTATGTCCCTATCACAATGTTTGGCGACAATATTTTATTTGGAAATAAAGGTGCATTTTTTTCAGTTTTGCATCCATCCCTAATTACAAGCCCGCAGTTTATAAAGTAACAGTGTTATACCCTCTTGACATAAATATTTAAAAAGTTCAGTCCCTAAGGTAACTATTTGTTTTTTTTTTTTTATTGTATTTTTTTTTTTTTTTTTAATTACAAAAAAAAAATAAAAATTGGGGAGTGTGGGAGGTAATGAGTTAATTTATTGTGTAAATGTAATGTTTGTGTATGTAAAATGCTTTTAGGGTGTAGTTTACTATTTGGCCACAAGATGGCCACAGAGTGTTTGTTTACATGCGACCTGTAAGCGTCCGGAAGGACGCTTACAGGAAGCAGTAGGAGGCTGGGAGATTCACAATGATCTCGCTGTTTCTGAAAGAAGCAGCAGATCATTGCGGGGGCTTAGATCAACGAACGGGAATGGATTTTCCCGTTCATTGATCTCCGGGCGAGCGGGCGGCGACGTGCACGAGCGGCGGGTGCGCGCGCACGAGCGGCGGACAGCGGCGGTAGCGCGGAAGGTACGGATTTCTCCGTCCCTGGTTTTTTAGGGGGGAAAAAAGGGACGGAGAAATTCGTACCGCCGGGGGTAAAGTGGTTAAATAACATATGTATTGCACTGTCCACTTTTTGATTTTAGTGATTTTTCTACAGTAAAAAAAGAGAAAATCCTTCTTATTTATTTATTGTTTTTATAAAGCGCCAACATATTACGCAGCGCTGAACATTTATTTAGGTTACAGACAATATTTAGGGGTGACATACAGCAATATGACAATACAGGAATATAAGAAAACCAGATCACACAGCACAGTATGAGTACCAGGTAATGCTGCTTAGTCAGTCACTGGATGGAGCATGGAGATTAGGCAAGTTAGGTTCACTCAGATGCATAGCATGGGTTCACATTAATGGAGGTGAATGATCACTTATCAACAAGAAAAGTAATAGATTTTTAAATTTTGGATTGCCTGGTTAGCATCCTTATTACTTGTTTACCAGATAAAAATAAAGAATTGATTTTTTTATTTTATGCCTGACCGTTGCACTTTAAGCTTCATACACATGCTAGGCTCAGGTCGGCTGAGGAAGCATGTGTACAGGTGTCCCACAAGGGTCGGCTAAGGTGGCATGTGTACAGGTGTCCCACAAGGGTCAGCTGAGGTGGCATGTGTACAGGTGTCTCACAAGGGTTGGCTGAGGTGGCATGTGTACAGGTGTCTCACAAGGGTCGGCTGAGGTGGCATGTATACAGGTGTCTCACAAGGGTCGGCTGAGGAGGCATGTGTACACGTGTCTCACAAGGGTCGGCTGAGGTGGCATGTATACAGGTATCTCACAAGGGTCGGCTGAGGTGGCATGTGTACACGTGTCTCACAAGGGTCAGCTGAGGTGGCATGTATACAGGTATCTCACAAGGGTCGGCTGAGGTGGCATGTGTACAGGTGTCTCACAAGGGTCGGCTGAGGTGGCATGTATACAGGTATCTCACAAGGGTCGGCTGAGGTGGCATGTGTACAGGTGTCTCACAAGGGTCGGCCTAGGTGGCATGTGTACAGGTGTCTCACAAGGGTCGGCTGAGGTGGCATGTGTACAGGTGTCTCACAAGGGTCGGCTGAGGTGGCATCTGTACAGGTGTCTCACAAGGGTCGACTGAGGTGGCATGTGTACAGGTGTCCCACAAGGGTCGGCTAAGGTGGCATGTGTACAGGTGTCCCACAAGGGTCAGCTAAGGTGCCATGTATACAGGTGTCTCACAAGGGTCGGCTGAGGTGGCATGTGTACAGGTGTCTCACAAGGGTCGGCTGAGGTGGCATGTGTACAGGTGTCACAAGGGTTGGCTGAGGTGGCATGTGTACAGGTGTCTCACAAGGGTCGGCTGAGGTGGCATGTATACAGGTGTCTCACAAGGGTCAGCTGAGGAGGCATGTGTACACGTGTCTCACAAGGGTCGGCTGAGGTGGCATGTGTACACGTGTCTCACAAGAGTCAGCTGAGGTGGCATGTATACAGGTATCTCACAAGGGTCGGCTGAGGTGGCATGTGTACACGTGTCTCACAAGGGTCGGCTGAGGTGGCATGTGTACAGGTGTCTCACAAGGGTCGGCCTAGGTGGCATGTGTACAGGTGTCTCACAAGGGTCGGCTGAGGTGGCATGTGTACAGGTGTCTCACAAGGGTCGGCTGAGGTGGCATGTGTACAGGTGTCTCACAAGGGTCGGCCGAGGTGGCATGTGTACAGGTGTCTCACAAGGGTCGGCCGAGGTGGCATGTGTACAGGTGTCTCACAAGGGTCGGCCGAGGTGGCATGTGTACAGGTGTCTCACAAGGGTCGGCTGAGGTGGCATGTGTACAGGTGTCTCACAAGGGTCGGCTGAGGTGGCATCTGTACAGGTGTCTCACAAGGGTCGGCTGAGGTGGCATGTGTACAGGTGTCTCTCAAGGGTCGGCTGAGGTGGCATGTGCACAGGTATCTTACAAGGGCCGGCTGAGGTGGCATGTGCACAGGTGTCTCACAAGGGTCGGCTATGAAGGGTCGGGTTTTCTATGAAAATCGCTCAAAAAAACATTGAAAAGAAAAATCGATTGAAATTCAGATTAGACATGTTGGAAATAATCGATCTGCCAGGTCAATCTGATAGAAAATTGTATAGTGTGTACCTAGCATTAGGCTATGTGCTCCTAATCCCTAGATAGGCCTGATGCACTGAATGCTTGCATGCTTGTACTATGCATGTTACAGGGCCAGAGTTAGGACACATACTACCACTGGGGAAGTTCTGTGTGGTGTATAATGTGACTACGCAAGAGACTTTATTCTTGTACTAAAGACCCCGGCTTTAAACTTAGCTGAAGAGACAGCGTTGGTTCCTGCGTGATTTGTGCGAATTAATTTGCATGTGAGTGTACTGAGGGTTAATTAACTTTGCTGTTTTATTTGCAACACTGCCTTTAGCACCTCTCTAATAAGTGGCTGGATAGTGTACTGGTTAAAGGGACACTTAAGTCAGGAATAAAAAAAATCAGTTTTACTTGCCTGGTTCTTCTACCAGCCCCCTGCAGCTGTCCTGCGCCTTCGCAGTCACTCACGGAGCCTCCGGTCCCCTGCTGCCAGCTAGTTTTGTTATCCCTGACAGGCCCTGACAGGGAGTCAGCGGGCTTTCGCCCACGCATATCCTTCATGTTCCCGTCCTCCATAACGTCCTGTACAAGTGCAGGACACTATTGCGGATGGGAATGCAAAGAAAAATACGCATGGCCAGGCCTGTTGGTCCTGTCAGCGAAAATGAAACTAGCTGGCGGTGGGGGACCGTAGACTCCGTGAGTGACTGCGAGGGCACGGGATGGCTGGATGGGGCTGGTAGAAGCCCCAGGAAAGTAAAACAGATTTTTAATTCCTGGCTTAAGTGTCCCTTTAAGGGCTCTGCCTCTACAGAAGACCTGGGTTTGAATCTTGGCTCTTCCTGTTCAGTAAGCCAGCAGCTATTCAGTAAGGAATTCTTGAGCAAGACTCCCTGAGGCCCTGAACCCACTGAAATCAGCAAACGCAAAACGCAACCGCTAGCGATTTGTCTGAGCGGTTTGCAAGCGGATTCATGCGCGTTTTTGGTTGTGTTTTGCAACATTGTATTTTTTTGCCCAGCGGGTGCGTAGCGTTTTGCGTTTTGCGTTTTTATCCTGATTGGTCCTGTGAATTATTTTTCATGTTGTTAGTGTGCTGAACCGCAAAACGCTAGCAAAACCGCTCAGTTTAGGTTTTGCTGAGCGTTTCTGCTAGCGTTTCAATACTTTACATTGAAGCGCTAACGCTCCCAAAATGCTGCAGGTCCTGCGTTAGCGTTTCTGGGAAACGCAAACGCTCCTGTGGAAGTTGCCCCATCCATTAACATTAGCCCAGCGTTTTGGCAAACTGCTAGCGTATCGCAGTGCTGCCAAAACGCTGCCAAAAGCGCTCCTGTGGGTTCCAGCCCTAATAACACGGCTACTTCATAATGAGTGGCTGCAGCTGAGCTCAAGTGCTTTGAGTCTGCCAGGAGGAAAGCACAATATGGGCTTGTTTCCACTGTTGCGACGCGATTTCGGCCGCATTCCGACGCTTGTAAAAACGCATGCGGATGCGTTTCCACATGCTTTTTTACCCGCGATTTCGCCTGCGATTTCGCATGGCAGGGTGCCATGCGAAATTAACCATGACACTGCCAGGGCTAAATAAAATTGAAAAAGGTGCGAAATCGCACGCGAAATCGCGGGTAAAAACGCATGTAACAAACGCATGCGTTTTTACTATTAAATACATTAGCGGCGATTCGCACGGATTCCCGACGCAGGCGAAATCGTTGTCTCTTTTGTGCGTTTTTTTCACGCTGAAAAAAACGCACCTCAACAACGCTACAGTGGAAACCGGCCCATCCACTTGTATTACATGTGCGGATCTGCATGCGTTGGACGCAGGCAGATTCGCGATAGTGGAAACGAGCCCTCAATGTTATTTGTCTCGTTTTTGTCTAATACATAGATAATTATTTAAATCTCCCAGCTGAAGGTGAGCCTGGATTCTGTGTTTTAGTGTATACCTATTACCTTGTGATATATGCCAAAGTAATGGTGGCCATACATGGTACAATTTTTCATTTTTTTTTTTTCGATTAGATAATTTAGTTCGACTATTCCGTTAGATCGAATATAAAGATTTTTCCAGCATGTCTGATCAGATTTTTCTCGAAAAGACGGGACAATCGTTCAAATTTCTTGATAGGAAAAAAAAATATTTTCAACTTTCATTCAATTCGATCATTTAGATCGAATATTCCAAACAATTATGGACAAGCACCATCCAACATAATTATAAACTAAGGGGAATGTGCTAATTGGGCAATATTGGTAATGCAGACACATCAAAAGAAGAGTACCCAATAACTACAGCACCAGACCACTCCAAAATATAATCAAAGATAATACAAAACTTTATTGGTAAACAATCAACAAATTTTAATTTTTTTTTTTATTTTTTTTAAATCACCAAAGGTGATAAATAGCAGCGGTGTACATAATACTATAATCAGTGGCGTAGCTATGGAGCTGTGGGCCCCGATGCAAGTTTTACATTGGGGCCCCCCAAGCACTCTATACATAACAATTGACACGGGGCACCAAAACCTGCCAAGGACAACCACAGTGTCAGAGGTGCAAGAAGGGGATTGGAAGCAGTTTGTTAATGATTACCACTATTCAAAGCATCTATAGAAGTGATTATTATGAGCACAGAACCAATAGAGAGCTAATACTGCAATTGAGGGAGGGCCCTTCGGGGCCCCTTTGGCCCAAGGGCCCCGATGCGGTCGCTACCTCTGCACCCCCTATTGCTACGCCCCTGACTATAATACAATAATCACAATACCTCACAAACACCTCAAAATGTCATGTTAATGAAAGAACCATCAGTACAAAAATAAATAAGCCAAAGGAGCGCATAAATAAACAAATCAATAGACAGTTATAAAGTGCATGATAATAATAACACAGTAAATGTGTACACAGGAGGCGCAATGCCAGATAAGACCAAATGGGGGGTCTAGGAAATTTTTTTTCCAATAGGATCAAATCAATAAGAAGAATAAAGTGCTACAGGGGAGACCCAAAAGGTCTCCTGTGAAATAAAGTGTTCAATAGAACCATATAGAGGACGTTTGGACAACAAAGAACCCTGCACAAAGTGAAGGAATAAAAAGCTCAAGACTTACAAGGCAGAGGAGGGAGGAGCAAGTGTCACCGCTGCCCGTCTAAATGCATCGTGCGGGCTCTACCCGCTTCAGGAGGAGGCTTTATTTGTTTCACTGGAGACCTTTTGGGTCTCCCCTGTAGCACTTTATTCTTCTTATTGATTTGATCCTATTGGACATTTATCTTTCCTAGACCCCCCCATTTGGTGTTATCTGGCATTGCGCCGCCTGTGTACACATTTACTGTGTTATTATTATCATGCACTTTATAATTGTCTATTAATTTGTTTATTTATGCGCTTCTTTGGCTTATTTATTTTTGTACTGATGGTTCTTTCATTAACATGACGTTTTGAGGTGTTTGTGAGGTATTGTGATTATTGTATTCTAGTATTATGTACACCGCTGCTATTTATCACCTTTGGTGATTTTTTTTTTTAAAACCTTTTTTAAAAATTTTGTTGATTGTTTACCAATAAAGTTTTGTATTATCTTTGATTATATTTTGGAGTGGTCTGGTGCTGTAGTTATTGGGTACTTTTCTTTTGATGTGTCTGCATTTAGATTAAATAAACGGGAAAATCAAACGTTTTTATTGTATCGTGTATGGGCACCATAAAGCACTACCACCCCTAGCCAATACCACAGGGAAAATTCCAGAACCTAGATAAAGCACTACTAGAACTTTTTATAGTGGTAAATAATAACTTTACAGACACAGTGTGTGTATGTATGTCAATATTAGTAAAAAAAAACAAACAAACAAAAACATACTCGCCTAAGAGGGAAGGCTCTGGGTCCTAAAGAGCCTTCCCATTTCTCCTACAATCCCTGCATTCCAGCAATGGATCCCACATTAGCAATATCTGCCCAATGCGTCGGAGACTGCGCACCTCCGCTGCTGCCGGGAGTCTTTGGCAATCTTGCATGAGCGAGGATGCATGCGCAGTATGGAGCGGCACATCTTCAGGAGCACTCGGGCTGCCAAAGCCTCCCGCAGCGGCATAAGTGAGCAATCTCCGACCGATCAGTCGTAGATTGCTAACGGGGGAGACAGCGGTGGAACGCGGGGGCCGTAGGAGGAACAGGAAGGCTCTATAGTCCTCAGTGCCTTCTCTCTCCTTAGGTGAGTATCGGGTTTTTGTTTTTTTGGTTTTTAGGCTTCAGACTTCCTTTATGAGGGAAAAAAAATGAACTAGCAAAAAAAAAACTATTTTAAAATAATCCAATTTTATTCTTCGCAAATATAAAAGATTAAGAAAAACATAATAAAAGGAAACCATAAAAGACAGGAGAAAAGTGCATAGACCCTTTGGTCAGCATAACTACAGCCAATTCAGATGTTTTAACATCATATTGGTAAATGACTGGTCAGTCATAATCATAAGAATCCACAAAAGAAAAATTTATGGGGGCTGACCCCAAGGCGCATCCTATGCAGACTCAGGGCAAGTTCACACGGGGCCATTTTTTTTTTCAGCGATTTGCTGATCACTGGCGATCAGCAAAATGCTGCTGCTAATCCAAGTCAATGGTACTATTTCCACACTGTAGCAATCGCCAGTGATTAGCGATTTGCTAATGGTGCATGCAGCATTTTTGGAGCAATTGCATTTTAATGTTCTAGAATCACAAAACGCAATCGCTCCTAAATCGCTTTCCTGTACAGTGAAAAAACAGCTTTTTGCTGATCGCTGGCGTGAACATGCGAACTGCCATAGACTTCAATGGGCAGGTGAGTTTTAAAACCTACAGGGACTGTTTCTGGCTGGCCACAAAAGCGGTGGAAAAGATGTTTCAAGGGGTCTAACACCTGGATGGGAACATGCTGGAGGGGGATCCATGCCAAAAAGTCCCACCAAAAATGACTGAGTTGATGCAGAGTCGGGTTTAAATCGCTGAAGGGCAGAAATCACAGTACATTCCTACAAATAATGCTCTGGAGTGATACTGTGCCTGTAACTTAATGTGGCCACAATAGCAGTCGTGTGCACAGCTATGGGTGTCAGTGGGCTCTGGAATGCCACATAAAATAAAAAACTTGAGACCGATGTACTAGCCCTCAAAAGGGGTATTTAGGATGCTTTCAGCAAGTAGTCAGTGAGGATCAAGAACCCAAGCCGAGCTAATGCTTTCCCTACCTATCTGCAGCAAGTCAGACCCTGCTCTCACTAACCGCAACCAGCAGAGAATGAATCCAACATGGCCACCCAGTGGCGGCTCAAGGAATTTTTTTTTTTAGGGGGTGCTATGCAGGTGCTGGACCAATTTCCGGGGTAGCTGATGACCTGCGCGCCGCAGCAAAAACCGGGTGTGGCTACAACATGCGGCACGGCAAAATAAATGGGCGTGGTCATGACAGGATGAGGGCGGAGCTAACTGTAATTTCAAGTAAACCCGGGGTGAGAGTGCTATGGAGGCTGCCATATTTATTTCCTTTTAAACAATTCTAGTTAAACCACAATTTCATACAGCGCTCAGATGCCAACAACAATCAATATGATTTATATTGTAAGAACATATACAATGTCTGCACCAATATGGTGTATACTCCGGATAAGCAACGTGTGTCACTCAGTTCCTGAGACTATGGGTGCGCTCCTAGAAAAAGGCTTGAGTCAGTCCTTCAATTCAAATGTAGTCTCTATGCCAGGTAAGCGCTTCAAACCATAAGTATACTTTTGTGGGAATTATACCACCACCAGGAACACCCTCAAGGATCCACACTCACCAATGTTGGTGGGCCAGGTATTACAGTGGCCTTATTGCGCCTCTGGGGTATTTACAAGGCTCCCCACACCCTATGGCTGGTCTCTCCCAATCCAATCTGCCTTTTTATCTTCTTAGAGTAACTTATACCTCAATGCAAACAAACACTATCATTGCGCAGATATCAGTAAAAAAATGACACTTTATTAAAAAGGTTCCACTCACATGCCATCAGCTATGGGTAAGCTTGTGGAGTATTGGAACGGGCTCCACCCCGTGCGGCCTCCCGGGCTGACCGCCGAATTGATGTTATTGGGGTCCCGCTCGCTCCTCGCACCACCGCGTCCCACGCTCCGGCGTGTGTTACTTCCGCATGTGGCTCCTCCCTATCGATTTCGTCATAAATGACTCATTCAGGGGATGGAGCCACCATGCGGAGATGTTGTATGTATACCAGTCGACTCCTCCCCATCCTCTACGTCAGGCCTCCTTTCGCGCGTGCGTACCCTACGCGTTCTTCACATTGCGTCATGCGTGCATGTCATCGCGTTATGCGGACATGCCACACATGCTGGACGGCCTGCGTGCCCTGCGTCCCCCACGCCTATTGCGTTTCAGAATGCGTTCCGGAGCCCGGGAGTCTTCACTTCCTAACCAACTTTATTGAACCATGTCCTCCTCGGACAACCTTGTTAATACATTTTAAAACCATTGTAAAATCACTCATTGCGACCCATTATTTCTACTCTTATATATTTTACACATTAACCATGTGCAGTTTTTATTACATTTATAATTGTACACTGCTGTACCTTTACCATGTGTGTCATATGTTATTGCACTTATTATTATCACATCGCTATCCCTTTTTGTTTGCTATCCCCCCTTGAGGTGGAGCATCCACTTCTCCACAAGCTCTTACATCATAAATTTTATGATACTATAACATATCAAACAAGACCATACTTATACAAACAGTTTCTACTCATATATCTATCAGGGTCATATTCCTATCCCTACCTCCGACATTATATGTTCACACTCTTTTACTCTGGTGGTCCATATCATCTCATTGATATTCATACTCCCTCTGCACCTTATTGTTTAGCCATAATATTGGTCAACCTTATCTCAGCGCTATATTAATTGTAAATTTGTGAATATCCCTCAACTTTCATCAATGAAGCAGTTCAAATCCACCTCCACATTTAGACCCTTTGGTTGCATAGTTTCCATTTTGAATATCCACTCCGTCTCTTTTCTGGATATGAGTCTAATCCTATTTCCCCCTCTCCAAGGTATACTCACCTTTTCTATGGCACAAAAATTCAGTGCACCTGGATCTCTATCATGCACTCTCCTGAAATGCTCAGAGACACTGTGTCCTCTAACCCCCTTTCTTATGTTTCTAACATGTTCAGCAATTCTTTCAGTCAATTCCCTTTTGGTGCGACCTATGTACTGTTTGCCGCATTCGCACCAAAGTAAGTACACTACTCCCTTGGTGTGACAGGTTATATTCTGCTCAATTTTAAAGGATCTTCCATTGTGGAACGACACAAAGCAGTCTGTTCTCATCCCTCTAGCTCCCCTACAAGAGAAACATCCCCCACACGGGAAGAAACCCTTTCTTTGCCATGGTGCCATTCTGGGTGCTTGGGGCGGGTTTACACAGCTAGGGGCCAGCATGTTCTTCAAATTATTCGCTCGTCTGTATATCATTTTTGGTTTTTCTGGTAATAATTTTCTTAGGGTGGGATCTTCCAGTAAGATTCCCCAGTGTCTTGACATAATTCTCTCCAAGCTTCTATGCTGACTGCTAAAGTCAGTTATGAATGCTGTCTGGTACTTCTGTTCTTCCCTCCCCCCCCCCCCCTCCCCCTTAACAGGTCCCTCCTATCCCTCCTTCCCACCTCAATCATAGTTCTTTGTAACTCAACCTCATCATACCCCTTTTCCATAAATCTATTACTCAAAACTTGTGATTGTTCTACATATTCCTGTACTTGAGTGCAGTTCCGTCTCATCCTCAACATCTGGCCCTTCGGTATCCCCCCTATCCACCTCGGGTGGTGATTGCTATCTATAGGAATGAACCCATTCCTGTCTGTGTCTTTAAAATAACTCTTAGTGATCAAAGTGCCCCCTTCTTTCCTAATACTCAAATCCAAGAAATTAATAGTGTGCATATTGAAGTCTACATTCAATTCAATATTCCAATTATTGTTATTCAACCGTGACGTAAATTCATGTAAGTTCTCTGTTGACCCCTCCCATAACCAGAAGAGGTCATCTATATACCTAGACCAGTACTTAAATGGTGCTTGTGACTCCACCTCCACAATGTTCTCCTCCCACCTGGACATAAATAGGTTTGCTAGACATGGAGCAAATCCTGCTCCCATGGCGCATCCCCGTATCTGTAGAAAATACTCTCCCTGGTGCCAAAAATAATTCCTCTTAAGTGCAAATGTGAGCAAACTTAATAAAAACATAGTTTGCTTATGTGGCATCTCATCATCCCTAGTGAGATAGTGTTCCACAGCCTCAAGGGCCAGATGGTGAGGGATATTCGTATATAACGATGAAACGTCTGCCGTCACCAATATTGTGCTTTCTGTTGCATTCATATTTGCAATTTCATTCAGCATATGCCTTGTGTCCTTAATTACATATGGCAGTTTGTCCACCAACGGCTGCAGGAACCCATTGAGATACTTTCCCAACTTATGAGTAATTGAGCCCAACCCACTAATAATGGGTCTCCCAGGTGGACTTGTACTGTTCTTATGGATTTTTGGAACTTGATAAATTATTGGCATTCTAGGTGCAGAGGGAATAAGATATGAAAATTCCTGATCATTAAAGGGGCACTATGGCGAAAAATTATGTTTTATAGCCACTGTACTATGCCTAGCTGTTTGTAGAGCATAGTAGCTTACATGTAGTGAGGCACAGGGGCTTTTTTTTTAAACACTGACATCACCTTGTATACATTATCAGTCACGTCGGCAGAAGTACCTTTCCGACGCCACTTAGCCTGTTCCATGTAGTTGTAGGGAGGCAACTTTCCCTGTTGCTGTAACTGACGTTACAGTTTTCCCCTCTCTGCAGCGCTGGAAGGTTTGTTCTAAATTTCAACTGCACGATCGTGCAGTTATAGTGATCCCCCATGAGCCGTAAAGAGTAGCAGCTTATGTGCTGTGAGGGGAGTGGAACGCACCCTCCCTCTTACGTGAGACGCAACTGCATGTGAGGAGGACTGTGGAGGAATGCATCATCATTACTGATGACGCTGCCCGGCAAGGACCCCTGTAGCTGAAGCTGGCATGTGCTGCGCAGACAGAGCGGCAGCTTGCAGAGCAGACACAAGCGCTGTAGCTGTGTCCTGCTAATTGTACAGTAGTTGTGATTGTTTTTTTTGTGGTGAATTTTTTTTTTTTTACCCAATCGTTTTTTCAGTATTTTTTTCTAAAGCAAATTGCAGGTAGTTATTCAGCCAGAGTAATAAAAAAAAAAATGAATAACTACCTGCAATTTGCTTTAGAAAAAAAATACTGAAAAAACGATTGGGTAAAAAAAAAAATTCACTACAAAAAAAAACAACAATCACAACTACTGTACAATTAGCAGGACACAGCTACAGCGCTTGTGTCTGCTCTGCAAGCTGTCGCTCTGTCTGCGCAGCACATGCCAGCTTCAGCTACAGGGGTCCTTGCCGGGCAGCGTCATCAGTAATGATGATGCATTCCTCCACAGTCCTCCTCACATGCAGTTGCGTCTCACGTAAGAGGGAGGGTGCGTTCCACTCCCCTCACAGCACATAAGCTGCTACTCTTTACGGCTCATGGGGGATCACTATAACTGCACGATCGTGCAGTTGAAATTTAGAACAAACCTTCCAGCGCTGCAGAGAGGGGAAAACTGTAACGTCAGTTACAGCAACAGGGAAAGTTGCCTCCCTACAACTACATGGAACAGGCTAAGTGGCGTCGGAAAGGTACTTCTGCCGACGTGACTGATAATGTATACAAGGTGATGTCAGTGTTTAAAAAAAAAAGCCCCTGTGCCTCACTACATGTAAGCTACTATGCTCTACAAACAGCTAGGCATAGTACAGTGGCTATAAAACATAATTTTTCGCCATAGTGCCCCTTTAAGAATGCCCTCATCAAGACCCTCTCTCAAAATCCCCCTTAGTTCTTTCAAATACGTGCTGGTCGGGTCCCCCCTTAGCTTTTCGTATGTCTTGGGGTCATGTACCAACCTGTCTAGCTCCTGCTCATACTGAGCTTTGTTTAAGACTACTACCCCCCCACCCTTATCTGCAGGTCTGACGACTAAGTCTTTCCTGTCTAGCATGTCCTTAGCAGTTTTCCTATCATCGTTAGATCTGTTCTCTGGTATTTTTCTAATCTCCATCTCCACCATTTTTTTGAACACCTCAATGGATTTGTTATTAGTCTGAGGGTTAAACGTAGAGGGATTTTTTAGGTTAGAGTGTTGATATGGATCCAAACTGTTGGCCCTATTATTTGGGCCCTCCTTTTGTGCAAAGTATTTTTTTATGTTAAGTTTCCGGGTAAATTTTTGTAAATCAATATATGTTTTAAATTTACTTAGTCCACTTTTCGGTGCATATTTCAGACCTTTGTCCAATAGTTGGACTTCCTTTCTTTCTAATTCCACCCCACTTAGATTATATATACCTTCACCCCCTAGAATCTTCTTCTTTTGTACTCTCCTCCCACCCCTGGATCCCCTTCTGCTTCCCTTTTCCTTTCCTTCATTGCCCCATGATATTCCCCCTCGTCTCTCTCCTCTTTCTCCTCTTCCCTCTGTGCTCTCCATTCTGGAGGGGACCCTCCCCTCCAACCCTCCCCTAAAAAAGCCCCATATTGTTGTTCACTCCTCAGGGGATCATATCTATTATGAACAGGGACCTGATACCTGTTGTTATATCCCCTCCTCTGTTGTGGTTGATAGTATCCGCCACCTCTCGGATACTGAGGGGGGGTTTTCTGTGGTCCCCATTGTTTATTTGGTGGGGTACGGAAATTCTTGTTTGGGGTTCTTGGTGGGTGATATTTGTTTGGTGTTCTCGGGGGGTGGTATTTTTGTATGGGTCTTGCTTGCATTCTCTCTTCAATGTCGGATGGCTCTAATATAACCACTTCCTTTTTCTTATTGCCCTGACATCTATATGCGGTTTTATTTCTAAATGCCTCCATATCTTTTTCATATCTAAATTTTCTATCCTCTATTATGGCCTTCTCTGATTGCGACAATGAGTCACATAATTTCTGGGATAGTTTTTTGTAATCCTCTCTCTCCTTGTGGGGGTCTAATTTACTCTTTATATCCTCTATTTCTTTTGCGAGTCTGTCCAACCTCGCCGTTTTTCTTTTTATACTTAGTTGGACCATTATTAGCCCACACTCCGTGAGCCTTTCCTCCCATTCTTTATCATTCATGTCACTTTCTTCTCCATCATCTGGCAATATATCCCATCTAAATTTCTTAGGTATACATCTTTTTCCTGCATATTTGTTTAATATAGCAATGTCCCACCATGTGGTCTGCTCTTTATGCATATTATTTTGTAGTTTCCTGAAGTTATCCTCTAAAATATTCTCATGAGGTTTACACTCATTGCCCAAAGCATCATCCACATTTATATGTCTAGTTCTTCTATACTCAAAAACATCCATCATCTAGCTGCTATATAATCTACTCAATATGAGAAACAATTAAACCACAATTTCATACAGCGCTCAGATGCCAACAACAATCAATATGATTTATATTGTAAGAACATATACAATGTCTGCACCAATATGGTGTATACTCCGGATACGCAATGTGTGTCACTCAGTTCCTGAGACTATGGGTGCGCTCCTAGAAAAAGGCTTGAGTCAGTCCTTCAATTCAAATGTAGTCTCTATGCCAGGTAAGCGCTTCAAACCATAAGTATACTTTTGTGGGAATTATACCACCACCAGGAACACCCTCAAGGATCCACACTCACCAATGTTGGTGGGCCAGGTATTACAGTGGCCTTATTGCGCCTCTGGGGTATTTACAAGGCTCCCCACACCCTATGGCTGGTCTCTCCCAATCCAATCTGCCTTTTTATCTTCTTAGAGTAACTTATACCTCAATGCAAACAAACACTATCATTGCGCAGATATCAGTAAAAAAATGACACTTTATTAAAAAGGTTCCACTCACATGCCATCAGCTATGGGTAAGCTTGTGGAGTATTGGAACGGGCTCCACCCCGTGCGGCCTCCCGGGCTGACCGCCGAATTGATGTTATTGGGGTCCCGCTCGCTCCTCGCACCACCGCGTCCCACGCTCCGGCGTGTGTTACTTCCGCATGTGGCTCCTCCCTATCGATTTCGTCATAAATGACTCATTCAGGGGATGGAGCCACCATGCGGAGATGTTGTATGTATACCAGTCGACTCCTCCCCATCCTCTACGTCAGGCCTCCTTTCGCGCGTGCGTACCCTACGCGTTCTTCACATTGCGTCATGCGTGCATGTCATCGCGTTATGCGGACATGCCACACATGCTGGACGGCCTGCGTGCCCTGCGTCCCCCACGCCTATTGCGTTTCAGAATGCGTATATAAGAGTAGAAATAATGGGTCGCAATGAGTGATTTTACAATGGTTTTAAAATGTATTAACAAGGTTGTCCGAGGAGGACATGGTTCAATAAAGTTGGTTAGGAAGTGAAGACTCCCGGGCTCCGGAACGCATTCTGAAACGCAATAGGCGTGGGGGACGCAGGGCACGCAGGCCGTCCAGCATGTGTGGCATGTCCGCATAACGCGATGACATGCACGCATGACGCAATGTGAAGAACGCGTAGGGTACGCACGCGCGAAAGGAGGCCTGACGTAGAGGATGGGGAGGAGTCGACTGGTATACATACAACATCTCCGCATGGTGGCTCCATCCCCTGAATGAGTCATTTATGACGAAATCGATAGGGAGGAGCCACATGCGGAAGTAACACACGCCGGAGCGTGGGACGCGGTGGTGCAAGGAGCGAGCGGGACCCCAATAACATCAATTCGGCGGTCAGCCCGGGAGGCCGCACGGGGTGGAGCCCGTTCCAATACTCCACAAGCTTACCCATAGCTGATGGCATGTGAGTGGAACCTTTTTAATAAAGTGTCATTTTTTTACTGATATCTGCGCAATGATAGTGTTTGTTTGCATTGAGGTATAAGTTACTCTAAGAAGATAAAAAGGCAGATTGGATTGGGAGAGACCAGCCATAGGGTGTGGGGAGCCTTGTAAATACCCCAGAGGCGCAATAAGGCCACTGTAATACCTGGCCCACCAACATTGGTGAGTGTGGATCCTTGAGGGTGTTCCTGGTGGTGGTATAATTCCCACAAAAGTATACTTATGGTTTGAAGCGCTTACCTGGCATAGAGACTACAAACAATTCTAGTTGCCTGGCAGCCCTGCTGATTTATTTGGCTGCAGTAGTGAACTGAATTACACCAGAAACAAGCATGCAGCTAATCTTGTCAGTTCTGACAATATTGTCAGAAACCCCTGACCAGCTGCATGCTTGTTCAGGGTCTATGGTTGAAAGAATTAGAGGCAGAGGACCAGCACGGCAGCCAGGCAGCTGGTATTGCTTAAAAGGAGACAAATATGGCAGCCTCAATAATATTCTCACCTCGGGTTCCCTTTAAAAGTGCGACGCAAAGACAGAGGGCCCACGTTTTGGTGACCCTTTCCTGAGAAAATTCACATAATTGTGCAGGTTTTCTCAAGAAAATACACGTAATGTGAGCAGATTTGAACAAAAAACACGTTCAATAATTTGGCAGATCTGACCCCAATATGGACAATCTGTAGCAGATATGACCCCAATATGCGCAGTCGTTAGCAGATATGACCCCAATATGCGCAGTCGTTAGCAGATATGACCCCAATATGCGCAGTCGTTAGCAGATATGACCCCAATATGCGCAGTCGTTAGCAGATGACCACAATATGCGCAGTCGTTAGCAGATATGACCCCAATATGCGCAGTCGTCAGGGCCGGCCCGCTCATGAGGCGGGGTGAAACTTTTGCCTTAGGCGGCAAATTTCCAGGGGCGGCACCCGCCCGTCCGTGGGTGCGGGGAGCCGGCCGCCGAGCTGGAGGGGTAGCTGGCAGGACGGGGGTATTGGGCCAGCGGCGGGGAGGGGGGTCGGACCCCCCCCTCCCTCGCCTGGGTCCCCCGTCCTCCGCTCCCCTCCAGCCTTAAATAGAAGCAGCCGCTATGTGTAAGAGGAACGGGCGGGGAGGACTCACCTCTTCCTCGATCCAGCGTACGCTCCACTGACGTCACTTCCTGCAACGCTGCAGGAAGTGACGTCAGTGGAGCGCACGCTGGGAAGAGGTGAGTGTCCTCCCCGCCCGTTCCTCTTACACATAGTGGCTGCTTGGCTGGAGGGGAGCGGAGGAAGGGGGACCCAGGCGAGGGAGGGGGGGGTCCGACCCCCCCCTCCCCGCCGCTGGCCCAATACCCCTGTCCTGCCAGCTACCCCTCCAGCTCGGCGGCCCCCCCCCCACGGGGGGGAGGGGCGGCGGCGGCGACAATTTTTTAAAAATTTGCCTCAGGCGGCAAAAAGTCTAGGGCCGGCCCTGGCAGTCGTTAGCAGATATGACCCCAATATGCGCAGTCGTTAGCAGATATGACCCCAATATGCGCAGTCGTTAGCAGATATGACCCCAATATGCGCAGTCGTTAGCAGATATGACCCCAATATGCGCAGTCGTTAGCAGATATGACCACAATATGTACAATCCTCAGCAGTTCTGACCACAATATGCACAATCCTCAGTAGTTATGACCACAATCAGCACCACCTGTTGAAAAAGAAAAACCCATTTACTCACCTACAGTCAGAAGACGACCTGTCCCGACCCCCTTGTGGCGCGCAGCTCCCACGATCCTCTTCCTTCCTGACGTCACATGACTTCCTGCCTGCATTACCCTGCGCTGAGAGCAGGGCTACGGGAAAATGGCCGCCCGAAGCCCTGCACTGCAGACTCGAAGTCTGTAGAGCAGGGCTTTCGGAAGCCATCTTACCGTAGCCCTGCTCTGCTTCTTCGGGCTGCCGCTGTGATCTGACTCGGCGTCTTAGACGCCTGAAGTCAGTTCACGCCAGGGGGTGCTTTGGGGGTGCTTGGACAATTCTAGGGGGTGCTTGAGCACCCCATTGCAACCCCCCCCCCCCTGGCCACCGCAACTGCTTTTTAATAGGGGGGTGGGGAGGAGGTGCTAGGTGATTGGCTGCCAAGTGTCTGCTGACTGTGAGGTAAGGGGTCAAAGTTTGGCTCCATGATGATGTATAGAGGACGGGTTGAACACAACAAATGTTCGCAGTTCGCCAAGAACAGACATCTCGAAAAATTTGTGAAGTTATGAAATTTGAATTTGGTCTGGATGCTTCTATTGTTGATGTAATGAAATGTACATGCATATGAATTATATACTAGTTATAACTGGATGTGGATGTTATACTAGTTTTATGTATGTATGTGTGTGTGTATGGTGTATGTGTACATATATATATATATATATATATATATATATATATATATATATATATATATATATATATATATATATATATATATATATATATATATATATATATATATATATATATATATATATATATATATATATATATATATTTATATATATATTTATATATATATTTATATATATTTATATTTATATATATTTATATATATTTATATATATATATTTATATATTTATATATTTATATATATATATATATTTATATTTATTTATATTTATATATATATATATATTTATTTATATTTATATATATATATATATATATATATATATATATATATATATATATATATATATATATATATATATATATATATATATATATATATATATATATATATATATATTTATATATATATATATATATATATATATATATATATATATATATATTTATATTTATATATATATATATATATATATATATATATATATATATATATATATATATATATATATATATATATATATATATATATATATATATATATATATATATATATATATATATATATATATATATATATATATATATATATATATATATATATATATATATATATTTTTATATATATATTTTTATATATATATATATATATATATATATATATATTTTTATATATATATATATATATATATATATATATATATATATATATATATATGAACTACGGTAATTAGAACTAATGTTTTACTAGGTGAATATTGGCATACATTCTAGTATTTTCCTGGAAAGTTCCGCTCTATAAAGCCCCAATAGTGCTTTGCCCAGGTTGTGGGAATTTAGCCTGGTTTGATTTTGCTTTTATTTGGGCTTTAAAGCTCTCTTTCAGTTTCTCAATAGTTTCTGTGCAGCCATTTCACATCTGTTCATGGTTAAAAAGGCTTTCCCTCATAAAAGTATATTATGAAGTGAATAATGCTTGCTAGACCTCCTTTTCTGAGACAGCACTTATTTCCTGAGGTGATCTCAGCACAGCCTTCTGATACATGCCTGTGGTGATGCCCTACAAGATTTCCATTCCACTCAAAACAGAGTTTCCAGTTTCAGTTGATGTTGGATTGCTGAAGCTCGCACCATCTCCTTTTATATCTGTTTCGGTAGTAAAATGCAAAATTATGAAAGCTGCTTGGCAATGAGCACTTGCCATTCTTTGTGTTTGTATTTGTTAGCGCTTGGGATGCCGCCTGTACCGCTCACTATCATCTATAAGCTCAGAGCACCCCACAGGTAATTTAGCTACCAAGTCACATAGCAGTGGTTAGGAGGGGCATTGCCCCTGCTACCACATAATGGTTGCTTTAAATCCGCCAGGAGAAAAGCACATTATAAATGTTCTGTGTCTCGCCTTAATTGTATTATAGGAATTTGATTTCTCTTTGTTGGATAGAGGAAATGTTGTAATTTGGCACTACAGGTGCCCTTGTTGTGCCTTTTTATTTTTGACAGGCTGCCCTGCAGACCAAAATCAAACCAGGCTAAAAGACAGTCACTGCTTGGCAATGAGCACTTATCATTGTGTTTGTATTTTTGGAGAGTAGTTGTGAGTGGTTTCCCAGGTGGCGAGGACACTTGGGTTACTGCCTGTACTCCCTGAGGCAGGCTTTCTCAACCAGGGTTCCCTGGAACCCCCCAGGGTTCCTTGAGTACTCTGCAGGGGTTCCTTGGCATTTTCCCACATTGTGGGGATGTATAATGGAGCTCACTATAATAGGTGGTACTGTAACAAGAAGCACTAAATTAGGGGCTTAGGAGGCAGTAAAAGGAGTGGCAGTGTAATGGGGGTAGTGAAATAAACAGCCACACATGCTTTTAAAGACCACACCTCCTGCAAAATAAATGCAGGGGTTCCTCGAGATCAAAAAATTGTTTGCAGGGGTTCCTTGAGATCCAAAAGCTATTTGCAGGGTTCCTCCAGGGTAAAAAGGTTGAGAAAGGCTGCCCTGAGGGTATAGCTTGTGTGTGGTATTCCCAGGCAGATCCATACTGCATTAGTCCCGGCTCACGTATGAGCAGTTTGGTTGCACCCATCTTTGGAAGTACTTACGTACTTGAGGGTTTCCGAAGCCAGCTGAGGAGGCTGAAGGTGTGATAATTCAATGGGGGACAGCAGTGGAATAAAGGGATGGAGAGAGAGCCAGGAAGGTTGTATGGGATCCCGAACCTTCCCTTTCCATAGGGGAGTATCAAACGCGTATTGTTCACCTCACTTTAGTATTGCTTTAAAGGGAGCATTAACTAAAGGGGAAGAAAAGTTTCACTTACCTGGGGCTTCTACCAGCCCCTGAAGCCGCCCTGTGCCTGCACCGTCCTGGAACGATCCTCCCGTCCCCCGCAAGTTTCATTTTCAGTGACTGGCCAATCACCGAGCCACTGCGCCTGCACGGCCCTGGCCACACACATCCTCGCTCTTGCTCACGTTCTCATCCAGCGCAGGAAGTGAAATCTCTTACTGCGCAGGCTAGCGATGAGCGAGGACGCTCGCGGCTAGGGCTACACAGGCGCAGTGGCTTAGCGACTGCCTATTCAATGAAAATGAAACTTGGCTGCGGGGGACCGGAGGATCGTTCCAGGACAGTGCAGGCACAGGGCGGCTTCAGGGGCTGGTAGAAGCCCCCCCTTTTCAGTTAAGGTTCCCTTTATGTGAATGATCGTACACACACGATTTATAATCTGGCGCGTTTACAGAAGCCCACGACACGCAAGCAATTCATCCAGCAGATCAACTCAATCCCAGCACGGCCCATTCTGTTCATGTCGCTCCCCCACCCGCCGTGTGCTCGCCACCAGAGCCTTTTTAAGCGCCAGTGATTTGAAAAGCTCTTGCTAATGTATTGCTGTGTGTGTGTTCTCACTTAAGCAAAGTGATTGTGTGATAAACACTCATAGCATTATATTAGCAAGGGCTTTTCAAATCACTGGTACTTAGCACTGGTAGTGTGAAACAGCCCTTATGGTCCTGAATGCATTTTCTATTAATCAAACTGGATTTTGTTTTAAAGTATTCAGAGACAGGGTGCTCTGCATTTGGAATTGTATGAAAGAAGGTATCGCTGTCTCTGAGGGCTGTGGAGTTGGAGTCGAGGAGTCGGAGCAATTTTTGGGTATTCTGAGTCTGTTTCATAAACTGAGAAGTCTGAGCTGGAGTTGGATGTTTTTTGCATCTACTCCACAGCCCTGCTCTCTCCCCCTTTCTTGTGCATGTGCCATGTGCCATAGGATGGCTCAGGAAGAAGTGGGAAATTTGGGTGCCACCTATTGTAAGGAACATAAGCACCGCCAAAGGCGCTATTATAAATGGCAGCTATAATGTGAGATTTGGGCACTTGATAAATATCAAATTTCGCACTAAGGGTGCCTGAGAAATAGCACATTTCACACTATTGCTGCTACTTATAATGGCATCTATGGTGGTGCCCAAAATTATCGTAATAGTGGTGGATTGGCGACATATTGCGCTTAAGGTTACACATGGAGGGTGTTCATAAAGTGAACCTCAGAAAGAGATAATATAAATATATATTCATTCCTTTAATCCCCATCTCAGTATTTATTTCTTCACCATATAGGTGGGTGTTTTTTAAAGTGAACCGGAGATGGGGATTAAAGGAACACGCACGCACGCACACACGCACACACACACACACACACACACACACACACCTTCCTCCAGGCTTAGCTCTCCCTCGCTGCCCTCCTACGCCTCCTCGTTATTCTGCATTTTGCACCCGGAAAGTTCTCTGCTCCAGGGCCATCAGCGCATGCAATATATATAATTTTTATTTATTTATTTTTTATCCCATCTCAGGTACACTTTAAAGGGCGCCTAAACTGAGAGGGATATGGATGTTTCCTTCTAAACAATAACAGTTGCTTGGCAGCCCTGCTGATTTCTTTGGCTGCAGTAGTGACCTGAAACAAGCATGCAGCTAATCCAGTCTGACTTCAGTCAGAGCACCTGATCTGCATGCTTGTTCAGGGGCTGTGGCTAAAAGTATTAGAGACACAGGATCAGCAGGACTGCCAGGCAACTGGTATTATTTTAGAAGGAAATATCTATATCCTTCTCAGTTTATGTACACTGTAAGGGTAAGGCATGGAAGGGTGTTAAGGTTAGGCATCGGAAATGTACTGCGATAATTTACGCTTGTAAAATATCGGTAAATTTTACCAATATTCTACTAGCTGAAATTTGGCGCTTAGGCCCCGTTCACACTGCACGCGTTTCCAGCCGCGTTTTGGAAACGCGTGCAGGTGGCCGACACGCACGACATCAGACATTGCATAGAGTACCTTTTTTTTTTTTTTTTTTTTTTTTTTTTTTTTCTTTTTTCACTTTTTGTTTAGTAAGGAATGTTGCTAAGACAGCTCAGTGAGTCACGTTCGTGTGTTGTCTGCCCAGCAGCAATGCGTGTCTGTAAATTGTTTAGCGAGTGGCAGTCTAGAAATCTGTCTAGTAACAGTATTAAACGTCACAACAAAAAGCTACAGCTTTTCTGCGAGTTTCTCTTCTGTTAGGATGGCACTATCACGCTTAGCTCTCGTTCAGAATGCTTTTCAGTAGTTCAGTATGCATACAAGTACTAGGAGTGCCCCAAAATACTACAGGAATTCCTGCCAGTGAAATAACGGAGTTGCTTTGCTATACCGCTATATTTGGAGATGGATTGTTGTGCAGTTGAGGTTTGGAAATCATCCCTATTATTATAAGGAACTGAATGCAAATATCCCGATTGTCTGTAAGCGTGAAGGTTAACCACACATTTGACTTGTTGAGACACGGCTTGTAATGCTCAGGCCCGGCCCGCTCATGAGGCGGGGTGAAACTTTTGCCTCAGGCGGCAAATTTCCAGGGGCGCCACCCGCCCGTCCGTGGGTGCGGGGAGCTGGCCGCCAAGCTGGAGGGGTAGCTGGCAGGACGGGGGTATTGGGCCTAGCGGCGGGGAGGGGGGTCGGACCTCCCCTCCCTCGCCTGGGTCCCCCGATCTGCGCTCCCCTCCAGCCTTAAATCGAAGCAGCCGCTATTTGTAAGAGGCACGGGCGGGGAGGACTCACCTCTTCCTCGTTCCAGCGTGCGCTCCACTGACGTCACTTCCTGCAACGCTGCAGGAAGTGACGTCAGTGGAGTGCACGCTAGAGGTGAGTACTCCCCGCCCGTGCCTCTTACAAATAGGGGGGGGGGGTTGGGGCGGCATTGGCGACAATTTTTTCAAAATTTGCCTCAGGCGGCAAAAAGTCTAGGGCTGGCCCTGGTAATGCTGATATCAATCTGATCCTTTAGTAAATGAAAACACTGCAAGTTAGTTTGCAGGATATTTTTAAGGGTTTTTTTTGTTTTGTTTTTTTTTTCTTACTTTTGATGAATAAAGTTAGAACTCGGACCCACTGATCACGTTTTTGCTAGTGTTTTTGTAAAGCGATTTCTGGCTTTTTTTGTAGCGATTTTATTTTAGTGCTAGTGATTTCAAATGTGATTGTGATTTGCAGTTTTGAAGTTCTGCCAGGGATTCTGGGTAATCTGGTGGTCTCTTGGTTGTACAAGAGCTGCAAAATCACTATGTATAGCGATTGAAAAATGATTTTGCAGCAATCCTATGCTTAACGGACAACTGAAGCGAGAGCTATATGGAGGCGGCAAAATTTATTGCCTTTTAAACAATACTTGGCAGCCCTGCTGATCTATTTGGCTGCAATTGTGTCTGAATCACATGCCTGAAACAAGCATGCAGCTAATCTTGTCAGATATGATAATAATGTTAAACACCTGATCTGCTGCATGCTTGTTGAGGGTCTTAGAGGCAGAGGATCCGCAGGACAGCAACGCAACTGGTATTGCTAAAAAGGAAATAATGCAACCTCCACTTCAGTTGTCCTTTAACATTGAGTCACGGTTGCTGCAAAAATGTTGCAGGTGTTGGACAACCAATAACCCCCGCCCTCCCCTTGGTGGGCAACTAATGACCCCCCGGATGAAATTTATAACAACCCCCCCCCCCCCTTTGGTGGGCATCTAATAACTGTGTGAATGGATGCTGCTTGATAAGTATTCTAGGATGTTGGAGCACCGGCAGAGCATTTGTGATTTTTTTCAAATTGCAATCGCTCCAGTGGGCTCACCTCCATCCCCTTTCTTTGGCATAGCGATTTTTGTAAAAATCCCCCATAGGATTGCATTAGCAAGAGATTTTTTAAAATTACTAGCTCTTAAAAAGCTCTTGCAATGTGAACAAGTGTACCTGAGATGACAGGACATATACATACCTGGGGCTTCCTCCAGCCCCCTCCATGCCTGTCGCTCAATCGCAGTCATCTGGGATTCTTTGATAGAAGCTCCATTAACTTCGACAGTCGGCGCAGGTGCAGAACGCTCCCAGCTGCGGGAGCCTGACAGGGCGTGCATGACTGGGCCGTGCATGCGCTGTAAGCCCCAACTGATAGAGATAATGGAGCTTCTACTAGGAGACTTTGGATGGCTGCAAGGGAGCGATCTGCGCGGAGGGGGCCTGAGGAAGCCCAGGGTATGTAATAAACTTTTATGTCCTGTTGTCTCCGGTTTTGTTTAATCAAAAACTGGACTTTTTGAATCTTTCAGTTATGTTTTAATATGGAAAGTTTTTAAAAATCTACCTTTTTTTTTTCTAAAGTTTTGACTGTCTCAGGTGAACAAGTTTATTAATGTACTTCTTTTTTTTTCCTCTGCATCACTCTCACATACAGCATCTCCTTGTGTAAAGTGTGCTAAATGGTGGAACGATGCACAGTGACTCCATCTGCAGCAAGATGATGTTGTAGGTCTTTGGTGCTGGTCTGTGGATTGACTCTGACTGTTCTCACCATTTGTCGCTTCTGTCTATCCGAGATTTTCCTTGGTCTGCCACTTCGAACCTTAACTTGATCTGAGCCTGTGGTCTTCCATTTCCTAACTATGTTCCTAACTGTGGAAACAGACAGCTTTCCGTACCTTTCCCCTAAACCATGATGGTGAACAATCTTTGTCTTCAGGTCATTTGAGAGTTGTTTTGAGACCCCCGTGTGGCTACTCTTCAGAAAAAATTAAGAGGGAAACTTACAACTGCCCCCCTTAAATACTCTTTCTCCTAATTGGATTCACCTGTGTATGTAGGTCAGGGGTCACTGAGCTTACCAAGCCAATTTGAGTTCCAATAATTAGTTCTAACGGTTTTGGAATCAATCAAATGACAACAGTGCCCAAATGTATGCACCTGCCTAATTTTGTTTAACCTCCTTAGCGGTATGCCCGACACTGTGCCGGGCATAGCGCTCTGTGGCCCCAGGAGTCCCCCGTGCAGAAAAAAATTGATCCAATGTGTGTAAATCCTCTAGCTAGCACTAGGCTAGTTAGTAAGAGTTTCTGGCACCCTCTGCTCCCCGCTGATTCCCCGCGATCACCCTGTTTATACGTTACCCCCCCCCCCCCCCCTGATCCAGCGATCGCGCAGCCTCGTGCAGCCTCCCGGCACAGCTCCGGTCTCTCTATGGGGAGGATCGGGTTTGCGCATGATGTCGGCGACGTCCTCTGCGATCCTCCCCATAGTGAAGACCGGAGCTGTGCGGGGAGGCTGCGCCGATGGCTGGATCCAGGCTGGGTAATGTATAAACGGGGGAGCGGCGGCGATCAGAGGGTGCCGGAGACTTCTACTAGCTAGCCTAGTGCTAGCTAGAGGATTTACAGACATTTAGCCACTGTAATGTAAAAATCAGGCAAAAAGTAGCACCACCTCCTGAGCGGCATAACGCTCAGGAGGTTAAACAATTATTGCGCACTTCCTGTAAATCCCATAAACGTCATTTCACTTCTCAAATATCACTGTTTGTGTCTCCTATATGATATATTTAACTGACATTTTTTATTATAGCAACCAACAATTTATACAGGAATAGCAGGACGATGAATAAGGTTGCCCAAACTTTCGCTTACCCATGGTATATGTAGTCTTGTCACTAACTGTCCCTCAAAGAGCTTACAATCTAATCCCTACCATAGTCACACTGTATGTTCATCATAGTCTAGGGCCAACTAGATGCTTTTGGGATATATGGTAAGAATTGCTGCCAGTGAATGTAAAGTTAGTCTTTAAAGTGGACCTGAACTCAGAACTTCCTCTCTGCTCTAAAAGCTATGCAACAGCATAATAACCTTTAAAGGAAAACCATTTCTTTGTTACAGCTGATAGAAAGCCTGCAATAAATCTACAATTTATCTACTTCCTGGAAGCAGACATATTGTTAACATCCTGTGTTTTCAAATTGGCCTCTCTGCCGTGGCAGTCAGCTGACACAGGTGAGGGATCAAATTACAACTTGTGATTAGTCACAGATGAGGGGGACTTAAACAGGTTAATCTCTCTAAATACATACAGGGTGCATTTCTCTGCTTTCCTTCTGTCCTGTGCAAGAGTTCAGGTCCACTTTAACTGTCTACAGAGGCCCGCTGTCTGTGTCTCCTACACGTTGCGAAAATCAGAGATCCTCTTCATGTTAGTACACTTGATATATTTATGGCTGGACTTTGTATTCTGCTGTTAAATAAACACATGTGTAATAAAACAGCAGGCTGTGTCCCGGATCTAACACTGGTTTCTCATGCAGGCCTGAAGCCAGGTCAGTACACGCCAAGCTATCTGGCTCCTTCCGATTGCATAATCAGGATGATCTGCGGAACTATTGACCTGGGCAGCTTCACCAAACTTCTACATTTACAGCTGTAATCTGAGTCATTATCTCAGTCTTCTTTCTTTTGATTCACAAAGAACAAAATATACTGTATGTCGTATTATTTACAGTGACCAATGTTTTCTGGGCCCAACCTGGGATGGGTCTGGTGAAGGGGGTTTAGAAGAGGTGGGCAGGCCAAAGGCTGCGTTTTTGATCTGTGGGCAAGGCAATGTTTTCAGGAGGCGAGCATGGGAGCTACAGTAATTGTGCGGCCACATTCTGGTGGCTGGGGAATTTAGTGGCCCACCTGGGACATATGGTGGCCAGGCTGGGACAGATTTGTGCCTGGAACATGGGGCTCTAATTCTGGGACATGTCCCAGGTAAATTGGCACACGTCCCAGGTAAATTGGGACGTCTTTTCACTGTAATTGTATATTCTAGAATTTGCACTTTTCGTATAAAAAAAAAAAAAAAATTAGCTTACCAAGTATAGCTTTACCTTAGAGCCATAGTTTTTCACCTTCCAGCGGGTCACAGAAATAAATCGACTTTCTAACACTTGAAGTCCATCTAAGCAGTGGGGCTGGTACAGTAAGACACTGTGTCTCTCCTATATGATATATTTAACTGACATTTTTTATCGTAACAACCACCGATTTATACAGGAAAATCATGACGATTAACAAGGTTGCCCAAACTTTCGCATCCCACTGTATTATCTTTTACAACAGCAGTTTTCTGTAGTTTGGGGACTGTGCAGCCTGTTTCCCTCCCTGCAGTCTCCCTGTAATTTTGGAACCCTGACCTCCGCTCTCATCACACAGGTGGCCAGTCAGAGATCTCCATAAACTAGTCAATGGAGATCCCAGCTGTGTGAGAATGTTGTCTGAGCTCAAATATTACAGGCAGGCCTTGTGGAAGTCAGCAGGCCGTATACTGCTACAACACTAGCATCAGTAAAGGTCATACAACTAGGATTGCCACCTCATCCCTCTAACCACTTAAGGACCGAGGCAATTCTGCTGGATCTGTGCTTCGTGGGCTCTCCAGGGCGACCAGACTCACCCCCCCCCCCCCCTCTTTTTTTTTTTCCCCACTAGGGGGATGTCCTGCTGGGGGGTCTAATCGCCGCCGGCTACGTGTGGTTAGCGGGGGGGGGAGCTCATCAAAGCCCCCCCGCAGCGATTTCTGCCCTCCCTCTCTTCACATACCTCCCCTCCTTCCACTCGGCGGCGCTCTGATAGGCTTCGACCTATCAGATGCTGGCGATCCCCGGCCAATCAGAGGCCGGGGATCGCCGATCTCCTTTACGGCGCTGCTGCGCAGTAGCGCCGTATGATGTAAACAGCGGGGATTTCTTCCCCGCGTGTTTACATTTCGCCTGCAAGCCGCGATCGGAGGCTTGCAGGCAGTTCACGGAGACGCCCCTTCATGAACTGACATTTTCCATGTAAAATCACTAACGACCAGCCGCCGCCTATCGGCGTTAGGCGATCGTTAAGTGGTTAAATACCGGAACATAAGAATTATGCAGGTTCTGGGGCTACTCACACATAATCGGTGCCTAAACCAGGGGTCCCCAAACTTTTTCGGTCAAGGGCCTGGTCAACATACTTCAGACTGCTGAGGGGCCGGAACATGCATAAAATTATGTTGAAAAGGAGAACTCCCAGCAGCAGCCATTCAGTCATGCGGCACCTGAAGAACGTCTTTGTGCAGCAGACAGTGAAGCATACCCAGGTGACAACCTGTCGTCCAGTTGGACAGCAGCGTCACCTGATGTAGAATTGGATTGGAAACCAGAAAATTACTGCTCGCTAGCTTCTACAGTATGTGGATGGGTGGTGCCAGCACTGCTATTCTTTGTGCAAGCTGCTATTCTATACTTAAAGGTGCAGTTGGCCTCATCTATAAGGCCCGGTTCACATTAGCGGTGGCCGTCCGGAATCGCCGTGCCGGAGCCGGACCGCTTTCAGAACGGACGGAACGGATGCACGGCATGGCAATGAAAGCCTATGCGTCCGTTCACATGCGTCCGTTCTGCCGGACCGGAGCCGGACCGGATCCGGGCCGGATCCGGACTCCGGCGTCCGTTCCAACATGCGCTATTTTTTGGTCCGGCTCCTCCGGCAGCCGTATCCGGAGCGGAGCCGGACTGCACCATCCGGCCAATACAAAGCAATGAGAGCCGGAGAGCGCACAACACACTGGCTACAAAAACCGGACGTTCTACCCCACTTCCTATGCATTTTGGATGGGGACCACATGGGCCCAGCGAAGAGTGGGGCAGCAGCGATTTCATGCTGGAGCTCTTTTTGCCAGCAACATGTCTGATATGTCTGAAGGAGGCGAACAACAGAGAGAATTCCCAGGTTTACGAGTAAAAAATGCCTGGATCCATGGTCCCAACTGCAGTCTCTGTATCCACGGATGGTCTCCACACGTCCACCTGTCTCCAACAATGACCCCAGACCCTTCTGCTGACCTCCCAGACCCCAGGTAATTAAAAGGATGTTATCTCCTTAAGAAACCGGATCCGGACCGCAACAGTGTTCACACCGCACGGAAACCGGATGCAAACGGACCGGAGCCGGATAGGAACCGTACGGATCAGGTCCGGTCCGGATACGGTGCGGTCCGGACATCCGGTGCGGTTTTTACTAAACCGCAAGTGTGAACGGGGCCTAAGTTATACATTTGGGGGCCAATAAAAAAGCCTCAGGAGGCCGCATTCGGCCCACGGGCCGTAGTTTTAGGACCACGGGACTAAACTGCATCTAAATAGCCACAAGGCATGAATAATTGTATGTGCCAGAATTCAAAGGGATGAGGTGGCAATCCTGCATACAACTGATTTTTATTCAACCATTTATACGAAGTCTGGTAAATGTCACTTGCAAATGTCCGATGGTCACCTATTTTCTCTGAAAGTCACAAAGCAGCATAATAGCATTGTATCGGCCCCATGAGCCAATTCATCAGTACTGGGTGTGACAGTTGTGGTGAGATGGACAAGTCTTCACTCAGCTACCCATAATACCCCTTGGGCAAGCTGCTTTCAACTATTTGACAAACGCCAGCTCATCCGCAGTTGATGATCGGTGGTTGGGGAGCACTAATTGCAGCGCTACCCACCTGACCACAACATTCCGTATTTATTTATAGATCTACCGGTACTTTAATGTGCTCAGTACGGAGCTTTGGTAAGCTCCTGTATCTGCACAGTTCCCCTCTGGTGTTTCTCAGTTTACTATTTCTCAGTCTATGCTGTAATGTTCATGATAGATCTCTACCTATGTAATGTTCTTCCTGTTAGGAAAGTGTGCATAAATCTCTCAGTTCTGTCAGGCAAATCTCTAGACAGCACGCACTGTGCTGACAGGATTACAATGTGTCTCTCGCAGCGGATGCTGAAGGTATCAAGTAGTGATCACTGCTGGAAAATGTATTTCCTTCTAATGTCACGGACATGGATAAAATGCCAATTCTTTGCTGTGCCATAACTACAGCAAAAAGATGGCAACAACTGTATAATGCCTAGTACACACCATACAATTTTCTGTTAGATTTTCTGTTAGATTTTTTGTTAGATTATTTATTACGCCACTGTGTTTTGGATGAACTGATCTACCCAAAAAGTGTAATCCACAATAATGGATTAGAATTATCCTTTCACTAGCCTTAAAGAGACACTGAAGCGAGACTAAATCTCGCTTCAGGTCTTATATATAGCAGGGGCACGTGTGCCCCTGCTAAAACGCCGCTATCCCGCGGCTTAACGGGGGTCCCTTCACCCCCAACCCACCCCCCGCAAACCTTGGTCGCAGACTTGGTCGCTTTTCCCCTCTTCCTGGAGGCAGGGCTAACGGCTGCAGCCCTGCCTCCAGTCGCGTCTATCAGACGCGCATCGCCGCCTCTCCCCCGCCCCTCTCAGTGAAGGAAGACTGAGAGGGGCGGGGGAGAGGCGGAGATACGCGTCTGACAGACGCGCATGGGGCAGGGCTGCGGCGGTTAGCCCTGCCCCAACCAGGAAGCGCTCCCCCGCTGCACGGAGGGGGTTTGGGGGGACAGGGACCCCCGTTAAGCCGCGCTATAGCGGCGTTTTAGCAGGGGCACGCATGCCCCTGCTAGCTATGAGGTCTGAAGCGAGATCTATTCTCGCTTCAGACTCTCTTTAAAGCGGTATAAAACCCTGACCTAATATTCAATAAAAACATGTTTTCCTACTTTTTATATGCCATACGGTTATCATATTTGCTTTTGTGCATAAGTATTATTCATTTAGAAATTATACATTCCAAAAGTTGTTTCCCTGAGAGCTGACTTTGCATTTTATTTATAACTGCTTTATTCATGTTCTTAATGCCTAGTACACACCATACCATTTTCTGTTAGATTTTTGTGTTAGATTTTCTGTAATTAGATTATTTTCTGTAAAGTACTGGTAAAGTTCATACACACGCTCTATTTGCAGGAGCAACGGGTCCGTCAGACCCTCCCGCTGGGCGGGCGTACCAGCGGCAGTAGAGCGTGTGTACAGTCTGCCGGAGACTGATAAGGCTGTTTCTGAACGATCCGCTCAGCTCAAGGAAGCTATATGGGGGTAGGGAGAGGCAAACTACTAGAAAGCTATATGGGGGAGTGGGGAACCACTAGACCAGTGTTTTTTAACCGCTGTTCCGCGGCACACTAGTGTGCCGCGAGATGTTGCCTGGTGTGCCGTACGGCAGGGGTCCCCAACCGTGGCAGGTCTGGCCTCTCGCTCCTCCCCTCCCCGCGGCCGCCGCTCCTGTTACCTTATCATGAGCGGGCGGCCGCTTGTCCGATTAGATTCCCCCGTAGCCGCTTTCCTCAGTGGCATCTCCAATTACAGCAGCGCGCTCGGCAGCTGCTGTGATGAGCAGGAAGCGGTACAGCGGTTCCCATGGTAACGGCGATGCATATCGCCGCTACAGGAAGCCGCTGTACCACCTTCCTGCTCATCACACCAGCCGCCGAGCGCGGGGGAATCTAATCGGACAAGCGGCCGCCCGCTCATAAGGTAACAGAAGCGGAGGGTGGAGGGGCACTACCTACCCATACTAGGAAGCTATACTGGGCACTATACTAGCTATACTGGGGCACTACCTACCTATACTGAGCACTATACTAGCTATACTGGGCACTACCTACCTATACTGGGCACTATGCTAGCTATACTGGGCACTATACTAGCTATACTGGGCACTATGCTAGCTATACTGGGCACTATACTAGCTATCTGGGCACTATACTAGCTATACAGGGCACTACCTACCTATACTGGGCACTATACTAGCTATACTGGGCACGTTAATGGCTATACTGGGGCACTAAACATTCCCAAACTTCAGCGCTGCATAGTCTCTTATATTATGAATCCATCACCAACACCACTCACAGTGCAGGCTTACCAGCTTCTCAAAAGACCCAAGTTATAAGGTCTAAGCGTATATTCAATATCCCCAACGATCATGAGCTTCCTCGTTTCCAAATTCCAGATATCACTCCTCAGATGGTATTCTCAGCATATGAAAATATAATATCACAAAACAAAATCTAAGTGCTCTCTGTTAAGAGACTATGCAGCGCTGAAGTTTGGGAATGTTTGGTACTGTGAAGTCTTTCTGAGGACTTTTACTTCTGGGGAGCTCATGGAACTTTTATAACTCTTTGCGCGGAGATTGTTGTTTTATTGCATATACTGGGGCACTACTTACCCATACTGGGCACTATACTGGGGCACTACCTATCCATACTGGGACTATACTAGCTATACTGGGGTACTATACTAGCTATACTGGGGTAACTATACTAGCTATACTGGGACAACTAAACTCCCTATACTGGGGAAACTATGCTAGCTATGCAGCCGCACCCCAGCCCCCCCCCCCCCCCCCCCATAACCTGCTGCGCACGACACTGTCCACTAGGTCGCGCAAACAAGCGCGCCCCCCTCCGTTCCCAGGAGAAAAATGTGGTCAGAAAGTGGTCCCCGGGCCGGAAAAGGTTGGGGACCACTGCACTAGACACCCCAGAAGTTATATGGAGGAGGAAGGGAGAACCACTAAACACCAGGAAAGCTTGAATGGTGGGGAGGAACTGCTAGACCGCAAGGAAAGGTGTGTGTGTGTGTGTGTGTGTGTGTGTGTGTGTGTGTGTGTGTGTGTGTGTGTGTGTGTGTGTGTGTGTGTGTGTGTGTGACCACTAGACGCCAAGGAGACCATATGGGGAGGGGGGAACCACTACACACAAGTGAGTTAGGAAGTATGTTTAACAAGCAGGCAGCCTGGAGAGTCGGACCAAAGTCAAAGCAGCTGATCTGCATGCTCATTCTGGGCCAGTGACTTAGAACATTAAAGGACACCCAAGGTGAAAATAAACAAATGAAATAATTTGTATCCATCTTCCTTCTTCTAAAAATAATTTTTTAATATATTTCATTTTTTTTTATTTTATGTTTAAATCTACTTTTTAAGTTTTAACTGCTTTATTGTTTTTTTGCTCAATGACACATTCATTGAAGTATGCCAGAGCTAAAAAAATCTATATAGACTACCCTTTCTATCTCTTTCCTGCTATCAGAAGGCATTTTCTGCTAGGAAAGTGTTTTATAGTTGGAATTTCTTATCAGTGAGGGTCACACTGTAGTCACTTCCTGTCTGAGTCAGGACTGAGGGCCCTTTCACACCTAAGTGGGAATCGTCCGATTCCCGCTAATCGATAAAGCGCTAGTGTTTTTGAAAAACGCTAGTGCTATATTAGTCTCTGGCAGTGTTCACACTTGAGCGATTAGCGATAATTCGCGTGTGTTCCACGATTATCGCTAATTGCAAACGTGTTGCATGTAGCATTTTTCTGGCGATTTAGGAGCGGTCACCATTAGCATATATAGAAACACTAATCGCAATAGTTCCAAAAAACGCAAATTTGTACAGTGATTTTACCACGTTAAATCGCGGAAAAATCACCCACAGAAATCGCTACTGCAAATCGCTAGTGGTTAGCTATTTTAGGTGTGAATCGGCCCTGAGTCAGCCACTTACATACCTGATATTTAACTCTTTCAGGCAGAGAAGGAAAAAAAAAAAGGAACACAGCATAGTTCTCTGTGCTAGGCACTGTACATACCCATGTCTATCTCATCATGTCACATGTCAACTCGGGTATCCTTTAAACTGGCATTGTTTATTAGAGAATGAAGATGGCCGCGTCCATATTCCTCTCACTTCAGGTTCCCTTTAATTGTATGTGTAGTAGCGACGGTATATAGAACCTCACATATAAATGTGAACTGCTAACACCGTGCTGATGTTACACAACTTTATTGCTACCAAACGTAAAATAAGGCACCTAAATATAAACTTTACTGAATGTAACTTCATGATTAGAATTGCATACATTTTACAATATTCTAATTAGTCACTGTTTACCCATTGTAAAATCTTTCCCCTCTCTGATTTACATTTTGTAATGGTTCACATGTAGGGACAGGTAGCTTTACTGCTGCTGGCAAGGTGCATCCACTGCAGAATGTCTGTCTGTTGTGTCTTCTGAAGTGAGCAGAAATACCTGGTCTCCCATAATGCATTGGGAGGAGGGAGAGTCATGATCTTATAGCCTAGGCTAAACGTCACTGGGAGGGTGGGGTTATATACCAATATACAGCAATATATACTGTACATATAGGACGTGGTTTTGATGCTAAAATCTGTATATGCATATGCATACCCCAGTTCAGTCCTTCTGAGGCATTATTCCTGTGCACATATATTGTACAACTAAAGGCTCATAAACACGCTTGGGTTAAGTCTGCTGTGGATGCTCAGGTGCATCATTCTTTATATATCAGAAGAGATGCTGGTACTGGCGTACCGCCCTTATTTGAAGTGAAGGAAGATCTTAGAGATTGTCCCATTTTAGCACTTGTGTTATTTTATGGGGACGGACAATTCACCATTTCTTACTTTGGCTGTTGCTGTAACTAAAGATCTGTACACACACTATACAAAAGTCGCTGTAAACAGACAACCAACATCGTGGAAACGACTTTACAAGTGACAAAGGTCGAGTCTTTCCATCACTGTTGTCCGTACATTAATATTGCAAACTACCAACTCATTTAAACACTGCATGCGGAAGCGACATTACACTCCACATGCGTGCCTTCTGTAGAACAATGCTGTTTCAGCTCCCTGGTGGTATGATTATTTCTGGATTTTAGGGTCTAAAATTGGTGCAATTACTTAGCACACCTTCAGACCCTAAAATCCAGAAATAATCCTACTGCAGAGAGCTCAGCAGCAGCCCAGCATTAATTCGCCTTCCTGGGATTTAGTGCTGCCATTCTCCCTCTGTCCTCAGGGTGGCGCTGTAATTCTGTAGTGAGATTGCTGTCTGTCGTCATGACGCCAACAGGAAATCTCTCCAGAGGTAGGCAGAGCTTCCGAGGACAGGAAGGAGAATGACTAACGGCATGTGGATCCCAGGGTAGGTGAGTTGAAACGCCTGCAATGCTCTGCACTCTGCATAGAGCTCCCAGCGGCTGCCACAAGTCAGGCTTGGGGTTGCCACTCAGAGCTGCAGTTTTCTTCATCAAGCCTGACTCGGGGTTACAGCCAGGGAGGTTATACAACATTGTACACATGCGGCCGACTGCACGATATCTGCCCAACAGTCGTCTGATGTGATCCGCCAGATGGATCGGGAAAAGATCTGATGCTGGTTGCTCATCGTTGTCGTTCGGTTACAATTTTTGTGAAATCTGTAGTTCATCTGGAGTTTCCATTGACTTTTGTATAGCATGTATATGTGTAGCTTTACGTGTAACTTTGTAGCAGACAGCACCCCCCAGGTATACGTGATGTGCCAGGTCGAGGGGTCCAGCAGCACTCAAGACCCAACTTGTCAGGAAGAAGATAAGGACAGGCACCACCCAGTAAATATAGCTCAATTTATTTGAAAGGCATCATGACAATATGAACAACGTTTCAGAGGACCATCCTCCTTTCTCAAGTTCCTGTCAGTGTCTAAAAAAGTATTGCAATGATCTCTTTATATAGTAAATCGCCATGTACAACTGACCAATCACACTGGTGTTGTCGCCATAGGTGACAACACCAGTGTGATTGGTCAGTTGTACATGGTGATTTACTATATAAAGATATCATTGCGATACGTTTTTTAGACACTGACAGGGACTTGAGAAAGGAGAATGGTCCTCCGAAAAGTTGTTCATAGTGTCATGATGTTTTTCAAATAAATTAAACTATATTTACTGGGTGCTGCGAGTCCTTATCTTCTTCCTATGTGTAGCTTTACCAATGTCACCTGTTCACCATATAATAAGTGAAGCAGATTATGTTCTCTTCTCCTGACCTTTCATCTTTTTATTATTTTGGACAGTCAGCATTGATGACATCCAGGATGTGCGCCTCGGCCATGAGACAGAAGGGCTGAAGAGGTTTGCCCCGGACATTCCCAGCGACCGCTGCTTTTCCATCATCTTTAAAGGCCATCAGAAGAACCTTGATCTCATAGCCAGCACTACTGAAGAAGCCGCACACTGGACAGGAGGACTGAACAAAATTATGGACAATTCACGGGCCATGAGCCAGAAACAAAAGCTACAACAGTATCCTTTACAGCTGCATATGTAATGCCATGGAAGCTGCAGACTGAGGGGAGCTTGCATTTGCTTTTAACAAGGATAGTTTTTGTTTTATTTTTCTACCCAGAGATGAGCAAATTCTGTTGCAGTTTACTTTGGCAGAGCCTCAAGTATGGAGTGGCAGAGGTGAATTTTGTGTCAAAAACCCTCATGCTTCAAAGGGGACCTCTGGTGCAAAAACAACAACAAAAACTCGCACTATCAGCACAGGCAGCAGAAGTTGTAATGGAGTAGCAGGAAAACTCCTCTAAAAACTGTCCACTTGTGCCATAAAATCCAGGTTTTGAAGGTTAGCCACGCCCTCTTTCTGGAAAACTGCCATGGCTGTTTTCTGCCTTTGCAAAGACTGCTAAGAGTTTGACATCTGTGGGTGGGAGGGGCCTCATAGTTTGGCCTGAGGTACTCTGCTTCTAGCTGTGCCACTGAGCCAGCCTATCACAGAGAGGAGAGGTAAAGAGGTAGAGCAGTGCCAGCCACAGTATGTTGCATTCCAGAGCTGCTGCAATGTTTCCCTGCTGCATAATAAAAAAAAAGTCATCCATTGCTGCATTGGGTTAAAAAAGGGGGAATAGTAAGGGTCATTCTGTCTCTTTTTCATTTTGGAATTTACAGCGGAGCTCCACTTTAACTGTGAAGATTAGAGTAAATGACGGTAGTTATGTAAGGGCCTGTTCACAAAGGGAAGCTGTATTAAATGGCTTTCCTAGTAAAGGCCATGTGCACCATTCACACCAGTGCAGCAAGACCTGCAATGAATCTTTCTGTGCGGCATAATGCTGCTGGCTGGGACAGTGGGCTTTGCACTAGAGTGAATTAAGCAGCACAGCATCAGGAAGGGGTTCATGTAGTGAGTTATTGAGGTCAGGTCAATAATTATTAGTTATTATGTTTTCAGTTCTGCAACATTATTTTCTTCCAAGTTTGTGACCCTTTTTCCAATCATCAGCTAAAGGATTTTTCCTTTTCATGCAAATTTTCTTATGTGATTGTGTGCGAGTAAACTGACAGCCTGCTGCATTTTTGCACAAATGTGATTTCCCCATCCCATCATCCACCCCGCCCCCCGGTGGTGGTCCCTTACCATAAAAAGGGACTTGTCATGTTGTCACTAGGCAGAACATGTAAATGACCATTGCAAAAAAAAAAATGCATAAAATGCCATGCATTTTTTTTTTCAATCTCAGAAAATTTGCATGATATTTTTCTAATCTGAATATGCAATGCTACCGTGAAAATGTAACCTTATCCTGACCTCTTAACCCTAATTGTTACTTGTACTCACCCATACTATATCCCCAAAGTATTATTGGATTGAAAAATTTAATGATCATAAGCAATAGCATGGTCCTAAACCTATAAAAAGGTACGTCAGCATGCATGCTTGCATCTGCAGAGCAGCTCAGTAGAGAGGGGAGAGTACGTAGGACACCTTCTGCTGTAGGGCAAGAAACAACCAAAAAAAATCCTAATCCAAGAGCAGGTCACTAATTCACGAGCATGGTCAATTAGAGTGCCAGATATGGGTCAGTATACATTTAAAGGAATTTTCCTGTAGTTTGTCCTTGTTTCTAATAGCTGTTGGAGCTGCCACCTCCTTCTCTCCCTCTACACTTATTTATCCAGGGGAAGGTGTGAATGTAATAAAGTGTGACTCTCTAAACTGTTTGAAGTACAGTGTCCTATCTCCCCACCCTCCCTGCTGATGAAAGATTTTGTTTGCTCTTCGCTACTGCTAATTACAGCAGTCCTTATCCTGCTCTTTCTGGAGACAGCAGGCCACGGAAGTAGAGCAGTAACAACCTCTAACAAACATTTAAATGTGGAAAAAAAAAAAAAAAAAAAGGTAGAATGGAATTTTTGTCAGCAATGAGCCACATTGTTAGTATGCATTTTAATGTGCTATTGAGATGCCCTGGGGACTGAAAATAGTGCTCTGTTCACTTTAATCCAGCAAGCAGTCAGTTGTTGTTCCTTGATCAGAGAAGATGAGGGGGCACTACTAAGCCTTGATTACATTTTATTTAGCCAAAATATGGACAGAATTTGAACAAACTGCTCTTCTCACTAGTGTTCTATAACCCGGTGCATTATGGTGCTAGCTCCCCTACTGCTCTCATCAGAAATGTACAGTACTGTTATTCCAGATAGATCAGGCTTGCATGAATCAGTAGATCACTGGAAGATTTAATCCGACTGACTTATCAATCTATGATATGGCCATTTTTGATGAAATTTTTATCAGACTGTAAACTTGCATTAGGCTGTTTGCACAACTTCTAGTAATTTAGGGCCGTATTCAAAATAAATGTAATAAAGTTGCTGTGTAGAGAGCAGGTTGCGCTACTTGCGCAGCACATACTACCTTGCCAGTGAGTGGAACGGCAGACTTGCCATGTGCTCTCTTCACAAGGCAACGTTACTGAACTTTTGTGCATTTGGCTCCTAGTCTGTAAAAAGAGGTAGAACTGCATTTTGATCTATATTTAGTGAAAGGTGTCTGTTTTTTTTTTTCCTTGGCTGTGCTGGATCATCAAAGAGTAATCATTACTTATTTCTGGTCTGTGGCATTACTGTCTGAGCCTTGTTCACTAGGCTTGCTCACTGGTTGGCTGTCAGGGATCAGCATGGCGCATCGATTAACAAATGTGTAATTTTTAAAGAGGAACTGTAGTGAAATAACCTAATGAATAAAATTGCTTACATTTTTTAATTCAATTATTTTTTATAAATGATTTAGTCAGTGTTTACCCATTCTAAAAAAATTCCACTCCCTGATTTACATTTATCACAGGTGGTGACATCTTTAGGTGATCTCTGTGCAATGTTTGTCTACTGAGAGCTCTAAAGCCAGTACAAAATATACCTGGTTTCCAAGAATGCTGGGGGAGGAGGGGAGAATTCCACATAGCTAATCAGGCAAGGCTAAACCTCAAGGGGAGGGAGGGGCTACATTCAATATTCAGCAATATATAGATATTGGAAGGGTTTCTGATGGTGAATCCAGGAAAATTACTGTAAAAGTGGGTATCCTGAATAATTTACTGCATTCTACTTCATTACTGTCACTACAGTGCCTCTTTAATGTTATACTTTGGTGGCATCACTATATATTCTTTTTGTATACAACAAGACTTGTTAAAGGAATCCAGAGCTGCGGGATCCTAAAGAATTTATACTCACCCGGAGCTTCCTCCAGCTCCATAAGCATGTGAGTCCCTCGCCGTCCTCCCGCGGTCTGCCGCTCAGCCGTGATCAGCCCCGGTAACAGGCTCAGTTGCATCAGTCTGGCCTACTGCACATGCGTGACAGGTCCGTGCATGCGCAGTACCCCAGACTGATCCCGACTGAGCCTAATTCCGGGGCTGATCGCGGCCGAGCGGCAGACCGGGGGAGGACAGCGAGGGACTCTCACATGCTTATGGAGCCGGGCGAGTATAAAATCTTTAGGGTCCCTCAGCTCTGGTACATTTTAACCCCACTTATAAACTTTAGATGGGTTTATAGTGGATAAATACCTGCAAACTTGGCCATCCTATATTGTTTTTAGTGTCCAATCCAAAGAAATAGCATGGCATTTACTATTAGCATAAGCCAGACCAGAGTCAGTTTTCAGCTATTGACCACAGATAGAACTGGTTTGACATTATCCCCACAAATGCTGTGATAAATGTGTGACTGATTGGTCTGGGTATACAGGTGCAATTGTCTTATTTCTGGGTGGCTCAGACACTCCATAGCCATGAAGTCACACACAGCCCCAAAATATCTGTCAAACAATGACTTTATCATTATTTATAACACCAGCACTTGACTTTGTTTCTTGTGGCGTGCAGGATGGCTGGCCACATATGTGTACTACTTTAATTACAGGCTCCTCCAGAGGCTGGGTGTAGGCCTCCGGATAAATATATGTATGAAAACCGTACCCGGTTAGCAGGATCTTGTAATTACTAGCTGGCATAGACTAGTGTGGTGAGGAGAGGCACCAGCAGCTCCTGTGTTTACTAACTTGTCCAGTACACGGCACGAGAGACTATTACGTGTCTGTGTGCCATAAGCTGAAGAGAATTTCATCGGCCAATTTTATTTATTGATTTTTTTTTTCATTTTAGTCGTTGCTAGAGTTGGGATCAGTTATGTTTGCCAGGTTTGTTTAGCTGTCTGTGTCCTCGTCAGAAAGATTGCTTCTTCCTGTTATTGGCAACAGGATGTAAGTGATTTTCTCGAACCAGGGGCCAGATAGAAATAAAATTCAAAATGCCCATCTATAAAAATTGTACCACATTCTAAAGGGCTTCAATAATCCAAGTTGTAAACTGTTTTCTCTATTGCAGTCCAGTTAGTAACCCCTAGTATTACCTTTATCCAAGGTTTGAACTTAATTCCAATCAGTAACTGATGCCCTCTTTCCCACAAGACATCTTAATAACCTTTTCTCAAATCATCAGGGGTGTCTGTTGCTGATATTGTGGTGAAACCCCTCCCACAGTGTGATGTCAGGGCCTTGGTCCTCGCAGTTTGCGATCTGTGAACCTCGTTGCATTGTGGGAAATAACCGCTTTTTCCATCTGCCAAGCAAGCAGCATCTCCCTCTGTGCATAGAACTCTCAGCAACAAACTTTCCATACAGATCACCTGGCAGAACTAAAGAGGTCACCATCAGTAATAAGTTTCAGAATGTAATGCCTAATACACATGGTACGATTTTCCGTGCGATAGATGGATCCGATTGATAAAATCCGTGTGATATCCGTGTGATATTGCTCCCAATCGTTTCTGCGCTCGATTTCTCATAGCGGTGAATGGAAAAAGATAAGAAAAATGAATGACGATAAGAGAATAAAGTGCGGAATCGTACGGGAAAAACAATCGTCGCAAAATAGAGGAAAGATTTTACAATGGGCAAACACTGGATTAATAATATATAAATATTGTAAACATGAAGTAATTTTATTCATTATACAATTTTACTACACTTCCCCTTTTAAGTCCAGGACAAAAAATACTCTAGTCCAGCTTCTGTGTTCAGGCCAAACATTGACTACATGTCCACATTGTATTTTATACTGAGCTACACTGTATTGTTTGTAAAACAGTTTGCTATGCAATATTAATGTGCATTACTTAAAGCAGTTGTGTATGCAGAAAGAACCCAAGGTGATAGGGATATGGAGGCTAACCTTAATTTTATATAATGCAAGTTGCGTGGCTGTCCTGCTGATCCTGTGTCTCTTAATATCTTTAGCCACAGACCCTGAACAAGCATGCCGATCATGTGCTCTGACTGAAGTCCAAGTCTGACTGGATAAGCCACATGTTTGTTTTTAGGTGTGGGATTCAGACGCTACTGCAGCCAAAGTGAACAGCAGCACTGCCAGGCAACTGGTATTATCTAAAATGAAATAAATATGGTGGCCTCCATATGTCTCTTGCCTCCGGCTCGTTTTATGCTACTGAATGTTTTTTTATTTTCCTTAACGCTGTAATTAGTTGGCTTCTCACGTGCATACGAAAAGCGGACAAAAATAAGGACAACAAGATGAGCCTTAAAGAGCTGAAGAGATTTCTGCAGGAAGTGAATATCGAGACGGACGATAATTACGCCAAACAGATATTTCAGGTGTGATCTCCATAGATATGCATCAGATACAATACATTGATTTAAAGGACCACTATCACGAAAATTTTAAAATTTAAAATACATGTAAACATATATAAATAAGAAGTACATTTCTTCCAGAGTAAAATGAGCCATGAATTACTTTTCTCCTATCCCGACTGGTTTTGGGCCAGTCCATCTCCCCATAGGGGATTCTCAGCATGGCCTTTATTCTTTATAAAGATACGCTTGAAAAAAAAATTATAAAAAGATGCTGGCCAACCTCCTTGTGCGCTGCAAACTTTTTTTTGACAGTTGGACGGAGCTACTGCCTTTCGCTAAGTACTTTTGAAACTAAACAAAACCATGAGATCCCCCATGAGGAGATGGGCTAGTCCAAAACTGGTCAGGTAATGTCAGATTTCTACTACCTACTGTAAGTGACAGCAAAGAGAAAAGTAATGTATGGCTCATTTTACTTTGGAAGAAATGTGCTTGTTATTTGTATGTGTTTTAAATGCATTTTACATTTTAAGATTTGCGAAATAGTGGTCTAGTTGCCTTAATGTTTGAATATAATTCCAACAGACTGTCATTTCCCTAGCCTCTGAGATCTTAGGGCAACACCTCAGCAGCCTGTTTGATTATAGACCAGTGCTATAGAGGGTGGGAGGCCGAGAATACAATCATGCTGGCACAAAGCAATGCTGGGTTATTTGATTGGTTACTTAGGAACACAAAGGCCAGGGACATGGCAGGTGTAATAAAGGCTCATACACAGGCTAGGTTGATGGTGATTGGGACCATATTTGTCAGGTGACATCGTTGGGCCGAGGCTTTACAGATGCGTAGTAAGCCTACTATGCCGTGGGAGGGGGGGTGTCAGACGCAGACGGGGTGTCACATGGCCAGCAGGACAAGCGAGATCCTCCACCTGGCAGATTTCTGGCCAAGCGGAGCCGGAGGCTGCTGTACACACTCCTGATTATTGGCCGCTTCAGCCAACTGTGTAAGGGCCTTTAGTCTCTGTTTGAACAGAGGTGTAACAACAAAGTACAGGACCCCCTGTGAAATTACCATGGGGGCTTCTAGGAATCCACTATCCCCAAGAAAGTGCAGCCATTAGAAAAAAAACACTCACACACACAAACTACCCCCTCCAAGTGTGGCCAGCATTAGGATAAAAAAAAAAACACACAAATTGCCAATCTTTCCCTGCCACCCCCTCTCCACCTTGCTCAGTAGTGCAGGGAATGCTGCAATATATACCTGAGAGCACGGCAAGTTTTCCAAAGCTCTATGCTGGCATCCTCTGGCTCCTGATCACGTGACTTGCATCAGTCACATGGTTGGGAGCTGGAGAATGGCAGCATAAAGTGGGCGGCTGCCAGGAAGCATGGAGGGACCTGCAGAAGGACCAGGATGCTGCTGGGGGACCTTGTGGCCTACGGGGGACTGGAGGAAGCCCCAGGTAAGTGACATTTTTTATTTAAAGTACTGTTCAGGGTCCATTTAATGTGTTTTTCTACTGAAAATGTGTTTAACTGATTCTAAACTTTATTACCATCATTTTTAAATGTTTAAAATGAAGAAAAACTAATGATTATAGAAAGGACCAGTGCGGTTTGACTGATAAAACTACATGTTTTGCCTCTGAATTCTTCGTGATATGCATGACGAGAGGTGTGGCAGGGGTGTCCCTCTTTCTTATCCCAAAAAGTGGGGAGGTATGCATTCCATGTAACAAAGTCCAGTATCGTGTGACTCAAAACAAGTGTATGTCCCTGTACTAGTTTTCTCCATATTTTATATTTCGCTTTGTTTTCTGCAGTTTACGTACATTAGTAAGGAGTTGTAATTGTGGCATCTCATTTCCAGCAATGTGATAAATCCCAGACAGGAGCTCTGGAAGATGACGAAATTGAGGAATTTTATAAAATTCTGACAAAACGAGAGGAGATCGATGTCATCTTCAACTCCTGCGCTGGCAAAGATGGTCAGATCACCGCCAACGACCTGCTCAAGTTCCTCAGGCAGGAGCAGAGGGAGAACGTGAGCCTGGAGCAGGCCGTAGCCCTGATAGACAAGTATGAGCCAAACCCGGAAGGTGAGGCAGCTTCTCAAATGTCTAATCTGACAACTTGCCAACACTGGAAGTATAGTGATGTGAACAAGTGTTTTACCGCTTCCTTATTTACGTTACTACAGAATGTGTCATTGGTTTCCCATTTCTGCACATAATACTGTATAATGTTATGTGCACTGGATAAACACAGAGGGCCCAATCCAATTCACTTTTTCTCGTAGGAGATCATTTTTCATTTCCTGTTTAAAATAACTTTTACACTCTGCAATTGAGAAAATAAAAAGCGGGCAAAAAGGTACTGTCAAAATTATTTGGAGTATTTTATTGCACGCTAACCGCTTAAAATGCATTTAATTTATAATGTGAAAATATCACCTAGGTCCAGAAAAGTAAACTAGGAACAGAGGCGCCAGCAGGGTAAAAGTGGAGAAAACCTTTAAAATTTGCTGGGAGGAAGCGGTGGACTTGCCTCCATAAAGCAGACATGAAAGACTGTCTGTATAATACTAATCACATTTATTATATTGTACCCCAAAAGTGCAACGCGTTTCGCAGGCCATGCCTGCAGACCTGCGAAACGCGTTGCACTTTTGGGGTACAATATAATAAATGTGATTAGTATTATACAGACAGTCTTTCGTGTCTGCTTTATGGAGGTGGAAGTCCACCGCTTCCTCCAAGCAAATTTTAAAGGTTTTCTCCACTTTTACCCTGCTGGCGCCTCTGTTCCCCGTTTGCAGTACCGTGTCCACGCCTGGTGGAGGGGTGATCTACCCCTTTTTCTAATCTACAGAGAGCGACTTCTTAATCCTGAGTGAGGACAGGTCTAATCTCCTCACCTGCCTATACAGTGGTTGCCTGTGTGGTAACCCACGTTTGTGAGTATACTCTTCTCACTAATTATCTTTACTAATTTTATGCTGAACATACTACACTATATTGGGCTCTCGGTTTCTCTAACCTTAGGTCCACAAAAGGATTAAGATGAAATGAGGCCGGCTAAATGTATTATCTAACATGGATGATAAAGAGTGGGAAGATATCTGAATATGCTGCAAGCCCTAGGCAACTGCCTAGGTTTGCCTTGTGGGTGATCTGGCTCTGTCTAGGTTTAGGAGAAATTACATGCAGCATCCACATTATTCACATGGAAAAGAAATTAACACTTAAATTTTACAGCAGGCCTAAACTAATCTTCCTTGATCTCAAGAAATTACCCCTTAAAGGAAACCGGACTAACAAAAACGCAATTATGTTTACCTGGGGCTTCCTCCAGCCCCCTTCAGGTCAAGGTTCCCTTGCCCCCACCCCTGGGCTGCTCCTATCAGCTGGCCAGTCCAGTAACTTTGTCCAGTTGCGCACATGCTACCTGGCTTCTGTAGCTGGGAGTGTTCTGTGCCTGCACAGTACTAGGTGGGAGGAGCAACTGGACAAAGTTACTGGGCAGGCCAGCAGAGGCTAGGAGCGTCCCAGCGGAATGGCGAGTGGGTCTGAAGGGGGTTGGAAGAAGCCCCAGGTAAGTATAAATGCTTTTATGTTTGTTGTCTCAGGTTTACTTTAGGCCCCGGGTGCGCTGTGTGGCACCGTGGTACTCTTCCCGCCGCAAGGGCCATGCAAGTCTGTGGAGACTAGCACACTTCACAAGATGCAGCGCGGTGCAAAGGCAGCACACGAACGATGTAGGAACGCAAGTCAATGGGCGTCACAGTAAGTGAGCACGACGGGAGCGTGGTGCGGCGCGCATGCATGGACCATCGGGAATCCCATTGACTCACTTTCTGCCCAGCTGGGAGTAAGTCATTAGCCGGAGAGTGGTGCCATGCTTATGACCCTGTCGCTGCACTGTGGTGCAGGGTCATCTGAAGGCTGGTTTCTGCAGTGTGGTGCTTGCACCATATCGCAAGGCTAACATTGGGTGTGCAACCGGCCTCAAAGGGTAATTTCTTGAGATCAAGTGCAGATGAGTTACTTTAGGTTTTCTTTACAATTTAAAGGGTAATTTATTTTTACTATGTGAATAGTGTGGGCGCTACATACATTATCTCCAAAGCTACATGACACCCCCTGCTAGCCTCCCCTCCCCCTAAAAAAAAAATTACAGCTCGCATGATCCCGCTACTCATACTAAGTATGCCTGCAGCACCTGTTCCTGGGGTGTGGGCTGGGGGGCTGGTAAGATCCTGTATTGGATGATAAGAAGTTGGCCCTGCAGCTGAAGGGGCTGCTCTACCAGTAGTTAAGGTCCATACACACACTGGTCTGAACTCTGCTGTGGTGGATGATGACCATCATGGCCTAGAATCGGTCGTCAGAACAGCTTGTGTACAGCGGCCGCATTGCTAAGGATCTGGCATCTGTGATCTTTAGTTGTGCCCAAAACTCGAGCACCACACGACTGCATTGTTTTCACCACTCCCTGCACTCCAGAAGCGGCACTGTCACACGTTAGCCAGACAGAGTTGTTAAGCCTGGTCACGCTGGTATTTTAAAGCTAATCTGATCCGGTCTCTACTTCACCGGCTCCGTAGGCTTGGTTCACTCTGGCAAACGGCTCTGTGAAAACCAATCTGATCACTGGTCAATCAGATCCGTTTTCATTCCGTTGTCTCTCCGGTGTGCTGGGGGGGGGGGGGGTTTCTTACCCAGTCTTCCGTCTCTTACCCTTGCATCTCACATCGCGTCATGTGACTACCAGGAAGCGTGGTAGTCACGTGACGCGACAAGAAATGCAAGTAGCGGAGACACAAGCCTGGGTAAGAAGCCCTCCCTCCCTCACCCGCCCGCCCAGGTACAGTTTAGCGTCCACACACGTTCCGTTGTACAGTATACGGTCCGTTCTTTAACGCTAACGTGAACACAGCCTAAGTGCTCTGATGCTCGGCGAGTATGTAGCTTGACGGCTCTGATTTTGCCTTGCTGGCTAGAGCTACAGAATGTGTTTCATGGGAGTTGTCAGATTGCTGTCTGCAAATTCGGAAGAATTAAAATATTAAACATGAAAATATTTGGTTATTATTTCCTTTAGATTGTAAGCTCACATGGGCAGGGCTCTCACCCTTTTGTGTCTTGGAATGTTATTAATTTAATTGCTTGCACTCTGTTATACATTTATACATTTTAGTCATCATGTCATCATATTTGATGTATATCCTTGTCTGCATCATTTATACCTTGTTTGTTTTCTTATATTGTACAGCGCCACGGAACATGTTGGCGCTTTATAAATAATTATTTTGTAATGTATTTCAGCGAAGAAGCAGCAGATGATGACCAAGGACGGCTTACTCATCTACTTGCTGTCTGACGATGGAAATGTTTTCAGTCCGGCTCACAGAAAAGTTTACCAAGATATGAAGCAGCCTCTTTGTCATTATTACATCTCCTCCTCACACAACACGTATCTGATGGAGGACCAGCTGAAAGGGCCGAGCAGTACTGAGGCCTACATAAGGTGAGCATTGTCTTGTGGACCCCCCCCCCCCATTCATAATTTGTGCAGCTGTTTCTGATTTATAATCAGGAGGAGGAGGCGGCCTCCGCGTCAGAATGCCTGGTGGGAGGATGCAGGCGCATCATCAATGTAAACCACACCTGTGCTTGCTGTGAAGCAGACCTAGTAGGGAACCGATGTCTCTTCTCTCTCTCACATTGTTCTCCATTGGTCGCTGTATGAGGGGATGGATGAGCTAGTTCACAGCCTCTGTAATTTACATATTAACAGACAAGTTCCCCATCCGGTCCGCATTATTATGGATCAATGGAGTACTGCCTATAGCCTGGAAGAATGAGATGTTATTGTCCTGCGTTATTAAGTCTTAATAACGCAGTTTACCGCACTGCAATGTTAAAGGGACCCTGCACAGGTGTTAAAATTATAATTTGCGCTTACCTGAGGCTTCCTCCAGCCCACCGTAGGCCTTCAGGTTCTCCAGCATTTTCCTAGCTCCTCTCCCAGTCCGGCTGGTGGCTCCTTTAATTGGCTACTTCGGGCTGAAGTCGTCAGTATGAGTCCCCCTCCACGCACATTACGCATCATGTCCTGCGCATGTGCAGTTCAGAGTTAGAGAACCACGCATGCGCAGGACTCTCATGCTGGCCGGCATGATGATGCATAGCATGCGTGGCGGGGACTCATACTGACTACTTCAGGCATAAGTCGCCAATTAACTGAGCCGCCAACGGGACCGGGAGAGGAGCCAGAACTACGCGCCCTACAGTGGACTGGAGGAAGCCCCTGGTAAGTGCTATTTGTGATTTTAAAACCTGCTCAGGGTCCCTTTAGGGCTATGCGTAGTTAACGTCGTGTTGTAAATGCATTTATGGTAACTCACTGCTGCAGTGCGTTACCTCTAAGGCTGATTTCACAGTGGGACGTTACAGGCGCACGTTAGAGCAGCCTGTAACGCACCCCACCGCACAGCAATGAAAAATCAATGGGCTGTTCACAGTGCCCACGTTGCGTTACATAGTAACGCTGCGCCACCAGACAACATACTGCATGCAGTACTGTCTAAGCGGCAGAGCCGCGTTAGACTGCTTGCACATGCTCAGTAACGTTGGGGGAGGAGTGGAGAGCGGCCAGGCACATGGCTAATTAATATTCACTGCACTCAGTGATGTGCAGTGTTTACTTCCTGGAGCGGCCGCTCTGTGCAGCGATTGGCCGGCGGGACCACGTGATGCCGCATGCGCACAAGAGTACGCATCACGGACGCCAGAGTGAGCTGCACAACGCGGCTCACTCTGACGTCCAAAGCAGGGAGCACCAGGCGTTGCGTTAGGGGCACGTTATGCGACCATAACGTCCCCTAAAACGCAACGTCCTGGTGTGAAACCAGCCTAAATGTAGATGTTAACAGATACAAGGGAGCATGCTTTTCATTGCCTGTATGCTTCACTGTATCTACTGTATGCAATGGTAACGCAGCGTTAAGGTGCGTTGCGACTTTAACATTGCAACGCAGCGTCCCACTGTGAGCGTAGCCTTAATGCTACAAATACAATTAGTCATGTCAGAAGTTAATTTTCAGTTCAGGTTTGCTGTAATATGATGAGCAATTGCTACTTAGCTGTGCTGACTACTGTCGCACAAGAATTCACAGCTAGCAACACTGATGACCCATTAGTATCACCACACCTTATATGTTATTATTGAGTATTAGGTCGTCATTCCACCCAGTATTGTAATTTCAGCAGATACTTCAGGTTGTCATATAATGGATTCTTATGTCTCTGAGGATCCTCCTCACTGGAGTTTCCTGCCCAGCTGCAGAGGCCGTTATATGGGCCCCTCACCCTCTGTACAGCATTAGCTTTATGTCACGTAACAGAGATGCAGCAGAGCCGGGGACAACAAAAGGCAAATCATCTTGCTGGAGTCTGAGGAATATTAGAGACTGACCATCTCGCAGGTTCAATGAACTGTCGGACTCACAAGAGTTGCTAGAGACTAGCATACACACGACCGCACCGACTGGAGACTAGCGACGGTTCCTGCAAAAGCTGTTGCCGGCGATTGGCCAAGTCAATCGCCTGGCGACAGCTCTGATTAACAACAGTTCCTTGAGCGCGCCTCATACACACGGAGGCCATGTGTTTCCAGCAACAGTTGTAGCCCGTGTGGATGGGCCTTTACCTACAGCCAGTTCTTGATTGGAAGACAATTTCATTTTGAAAGTTTGGTTTCATTTTAAAACCCTACTTCACAAATATTAACATTCGTTCTCTCAAATCCCAACATCCTCCAAAACAGAGTTGATAGTATAGATGGAAAATGCTTTGTATGGATGGTGTTTGTAAATTTCAGTAATCCCTTGACTGTCCCTTTAAAGGACAGCTGAAGTGAGAGGGTTATGGAGGCTGCCTGTTTCCTTTTGAGCAATACCAGTTGCTTGAACAAGCATGCAGCAGATCAGGTGTTTCTGACATTTTTACATACCATCACATATACAGTTTTATTCAATTCATAAATTCAAATCCATATATCCCATATACAATACACTAAAATGCAAACAAACACTAGCTAACTCTCTCAGTACCACCGCCCTATGGTAAACAGTCTGGCACACACCACAACAGATACCTATAGATTGATTCGCTGAGTAAACTTCGTTTTCTAGCATATAATTGCACCAATATGCTAGAAAACGGATTTTACTCAGCGAATCAATCTATAGGTATATGTTGTGGCGTGTGCCAGACTGTTTACCATAGGGTGGTGGTACTGAGAGAGTTAGCTAGTGTTTGTTTGCATTTTAGTGTATTGTATATGGGATATATGGATTTGAATTTATGAATTGAATAAAACTGTATATGTGATGGTATGTATAGGCGCATGAGTGATTTTTAAAACCTTTTTTGAATACGGTGGGGGTGTGAGTAACCCCATTTATCACTGATTGCAGCCAATTGAATTTATTGAGTGGGCGCAAAGCTACTTATTTACATGTTTCTGACATTTTGTCAAGTCTGACGAGATTAGCTGCATGCTTGTTTCTGGTGTAATTCAGGCACAACTGCAGCCAAATAGACCAAGTCTGCCTGGCTGGTATTGTTTTAAAGGGAAATAAATATGGCAGCCTCCATATACCTCTCGCTTCAGTTGTGCTTTAAGCAGATTGTTGGGCTGCCTTTTCAAATTCTGGATGGGTAGATGTGGTCCTTGAGGCATGGGAGTGACAGCCTGTCACTGACAGGATAGCCACGCCCCTATCCCAGAATTGATTGTTAGGGAAAATAATTTGGAGAATTCTGAGAACAGTGGGAGGGTGAGTGTCAGTGTGGGCCACGCCCACTCCCAGAGTGTGATGCAGGAGCTGACTGGCATTGAGATGATGCAGTGCTCAGCCTTCACAAATATTTAAAAATAATACAACCAACAGTATCCTCTTTTTATTCTTTATTCTTTTTTTCATTATTAGCCAAAAGCTTACTGTTTATTCATCTCTAGGTTAGCCAATGAATGGTATCCTCCTGATTCATAACTTATTGCTATTACTGTTTGCGAACACGGTACAACACTCTACTGCTTCTACTCGAATGATTGGAAATTACCGTTTGGGACCACTAATGGACAAAACTTGGATCAGTTCCAATGATCTGATCGGATGGTTAGGATATTTTTGGCCGTTATTGGTCCCAAATGTTCTCTTCCAATTGTTCGTACGAATAATCTTTCGCAAGCAATCGTTCGCTGAATGATTTTAATTGTTAATGGTCTCCTTTAAGTTTGCTGCACACTTTACATTTTTTCCTTGACCAAAAGGATTACTTCTACTTCGATCGTATGGAAATCTAAAGGATGTACTGGCATGTCCTGACATTGATGGTCTCCTTTTTGGAGATGCACCAGGGAAGATCTGTGTTCCCCAATTCCTATTGTTTAGAAGGAATGACATTGGACGTCTGTGCAGTGTAATGCCACTCATGTATCCGTCCTTTTCCCACTCCATAGAGCAGTACATGCTGCTATAGCACGAGCCAAGCAGCCTGCTAGCACCTAAACCAGCATCCAAAACTATGTGTGAACGTTTGAAGGTGACAGATATTGCAAATGTGTGAGTAGCGTTAGCTAAAAGAATTCTGCTTTAGAAAATTGCATTATAAAAATAATGGCGCTTTTCTTTTGTAGAACATGTTCATAAGTCTCACACACATGGAGTATGTGATAAATGAGTACCGTAATACCAGGCAATTACCTCTTGTATTGTCATTTACAAATGCTAGTGCATCTTTCTCAGTGTCCCCATTTCAGCCGGTACTTTAGTCACACCAGCTTTTCTACAGAAGCTCTGTGGTGGACGAGGAAGTGGTGTCTTCAAAGAAATTGACCGCCACTCGGCCAAGTAGATAGCTTGACGGGCAGCCATTGCTGGTCGGGGGCCTCTGTACACATGGCTGACTATCACCTGAGGCGGACATAATCATCAGTTTTGGCCAACTTAATTCAGGCATGTGTACGAGGAACAGCTCCTATCTTCAAGCAACATTTTTTTTTTCTTTAGATAAGTGTAATATTTTTACTAAGCCCCAGAGACTGAAATAATCTGACAGCACTATATGTAGATGTTCTCATCACCAAGTCCTCCTGGTTGTCTTTTTTTTTTTTTAAATGAGGAACTGAATGGACACAGACACTGAAGCGGAAAAAAAATTATGATATAATGACTTGGTTGTATAGTACGGATAATTACTAAAAAATTAGTAGCAAAGAAAATAGTTTACACACTACCCAGCATTCTAAATGATTTTACAGAGCAGGCAAGTGAACTTTTGAACTGTCCTCTGGAGAGAAAAAGAAAATACAGTGACTGACAGTTGAGATAATAAGCTTCAGAAGACAGAGCTGTCTGCTACTTTGAAAATCATGGAGCTCAATGGCTCTTTTGCATAGATAACTGGAGTTTAACTCTTTCTGTACTAGAAACAATATTAGACTTGTGTCTCTGCTCCTAATGTTTTTTTCTTAGCTGTACTACACATACAAATCATTATATCATAGGGGGTTTTTTTGCTTCAGTTTTTTCGCTTCAGTGTCTCTTTAAAGCCTACAGTTCTCTGAAATGTTCTTATTGCAGCTAGAATGAATGTCACCTCTGCTTTGATATTAGGGCTCTTACGAAAGGATGCCGCTGTGTGGAGCTGGATTGCTGGGATGGGGCGAATGGAGAGCCAGTCATCTATCATGGCTACACCTTGACATCAAAGATCCTCTTCAAAGATGTCATAACGGCCATAAACAACTATGCATTCAAAGTAAGTCCTGAGCTCCAGCTGTGGAAAGTCTGCCTGAACTGATATTGGGCATGATAAAGTCCTGCTCCTCCACCTGTGCCGTGTTTTGTGATTGTTCATCTCAAGTCTATAATACATACATACACCCCTTAAACTGTACCTGAGGTGACATGTGACCTGATGAGATAAACATGTATGTACAATGCAAAACATATTAATAGCCAGGCTGTTAAACTTTATTTATGTATTATTTTGCTGCCTGAAAGAGTAAATGTTTATGCATGGAAGTGACAGCTTCTGTCTTGTCAGTACCTTGTCGGGAATATAGTACACATCACTGATAAGCAAATTACAGCCATAAAGGTTTTCCTTTCCTGGCAGAATACAACTTCTGAGCACGGGTAGAGATAGTAAAAAGGTCAGCAGTTAATGTATTTTCATTTAGAGACACTTAATAGGTTGCTACTGAGCAGAGGCAACAAAGCATTCAATCTACTTTGTAAATATATAAAATAAAATCATGGGATATCTGAGTTGATCCGCTGGTTAGATCTGGCAAAATGTCCAATATTGGTTTCTCAACGTTTGGCTACATTTTTTGCAACCCGATTCAGCAAAATCTGTTTGCCAGATGTTTCCAGTGACTCTTGTATAGCGGATATACATAGCTTTAATAATGTATTGTATAGTAATATGTGTGTGTAACCTGTTGGTTGTGGCTTTTGGATTGCTGTGATGGGATTTGCAGCAGCCTATCAGCAAGCTGGTCTGGTCTAATGCCTGGTACACTCCATGCAATTTCCTGTTAGATAGACAGGTCAAACTGATTATATCCAACAGGTCCGATCAGAAAAATGAATTAAAATCAGATCGATTTTCCTATCATTTCTATAGAGAATAGAAAAAAAAAACAATGGAAAATCAGATCGGACCTGCCATAAGTAATCGATTCGACCCGTCTATCTGATGGTAAATTGCCTTGTGTGCACCATGGATAACAGATCTGTTTATTTTAGGATCAGTAGTCTTGGAATGCTCTTCAAATGTCACCAGATTTCTCACCATTGTGTACGCAGTAATAATAAATTGTACAGCGTTCAATCGATTTCTTTGGCAATAAAACAAAACTGCAGCAAAAAACGCTGATTAGTAATAGTTCAGAAAAGTAACTTAATGATATATTTAGCTGAGTGAATACACACATTTTGACTTTATTTTGTAAGAGTTGACCTTGGCCCCTCCCCTCTCACTGTATTGGTGCTTAGTTTGATGAGTGGCAACACTGGCCAGTATGGCAACGTTGGTTCTTTACCCACTTTATTTTTATCAGCCTAAATTTGTGCAGCTGCAGAATGTTTTTGGATGGAATTTGCATACAAGATAACCCCGGGCTGTGTATACCATCTACGATTCCTGTATGTGATCATTTTCTGTTGCCCAGGTTTATGTCAGTCTCTTGTAAAGGCACGATCCCTATGATGCCTTATACATTTTGCAATCAAGTCCTTGCGTTACTAGTTAATGGATCCAGATACTGTCATATGGGAGGCTTCAGATGTGCCTTAGCAAATCACAGAATGTGTAGACACACCCCAAGATATTTGTAGTCTAAATACTTGCATTTCTGGTTCTTGAAATATATACTTGAAATACTGTAAATATGACAATATCTGCAACTTGAACCAACAGATATAGTTACCAGAGTTTGTCTCCACGGTTTGCTGCATGGGAACTGCCATTTTTCTAGTGGTGTCAACACTATGTACACAACAGGGATAATTCACTGTAAGGCTTCTTGCACACCAAGACGTTGCATTAGGTGCCACGTTAAGGTCGCATAACGTGCACCTAACACAACGTATGGTGCTGCAAGAGCCGACGGTAGAGTGAGCCACGTTAGGCGGCTCGAGTCCTATAATGTCTCCCAGAGTGGCGCTGATTGGCCAGCGGGACCACGTGATGCGGAGCGAGACACTCCGCATCACGTGGTCCCGCCGGCCAATCAGCGTCCGCCAGTGCAGTGAATATTAAGTAGCCATGTGCGCGGTTACTGTAGCTGGCTCTCCCCGCCTCCTCTCCGCCCCCCACTGCGCATGTGCAAACAGTCTAACGCGGCTATAGCCGCTCCAACGCCGTAGCATGCTGCACTTTGCACAGAACGTGCAGCGTTACATGTAACGCAACGTGGGCTGTGTGAACAGCCCACTTGTGTTACATTGCTGTGCGTTGGGGGAGCGTTACGTGCGCCTGTAACGTCTTGGTGTGTAAGCAGCCTAAATGTAGTCCTCTCTGACAGTCACCCCAGCTTGTCAGCAAAAACCGTTGACAGAAGTTGTTTTTTAATCATTTCATTTTTTGTGTAAGGGCTTGTAGTTCATCCTGGATTTATTGTAAAAGTTAGAGGCCGTAAAAAAAACATTTTGCTCTTCACTGCCGTATGTTCCTTCTGGGGTTGTTTTATGTTTCTGCTGTTTTATGTTTTTATACTCAGATAAGTGTAAACGTTAATTTGTTTTTGTTTTGTTTTTTTTACAAACTATGCCAGTGATCTGCAAACTTGGTTCTCCAGCTGTTAAAGAACAAGCGACACCCATGCTAACCTAGAAATAAAAAAAACACAAATATAAGTAGATAAATACTACTTCTACTTACATAACAGATGTATTGTGCTAGCCACGTAATGATTTCTGTGAATGTTATAAAGGAAAAGTAGAAAATCCTATTCTAGGCAGTGGCCATCTTGCCAAGCTAATGCTGACATCATAGCCTTCCTGACTCTGGTTTTCCCCCTGCCCTTCTCTTGCTCATTGTGTATTCATTAAAGCAGTAGGATCAGCCATACTATGCCAGGGGAAAAAAACACATAAGTAGATAAATACTTGATCTACTTACATAACACATGTATTATACTGTCCACGTTTTGATTTCAGTGAATGTTATATAGTAAATACGAGAATTCTGTTCCTGATGGGGGCCATATCTTTTGCCCACAGTTGAGGCTAACTCGTGTTGTCATTTCTGCCCTTTACTTTTTTTTCTTGTCTCCTCCAATTGGTGAGTCGCCTCAGCCTTGCTTGTAAACACAAGTGAGTAGGGGATTAGGTTTCAGATAAGAAGCTGGCAGAGAAATAAAGGGAAGAGGAGGAATAGATAATAAAAAGAACCCCCAGCATGCAATTCTTTGGCATGACTACTAAAAGGCCAGTGTTCCTTAAGTATGTGATAACTCCAAATCATAACAGCAGAAAAAGTTTTGAAAGTTTTGAATGCAGGATTAGCATCTTTATCACTTAATACACTCAGACCAGTTGCTGTTAAAATTTGATTTTTATGGTGACGATACCGCTTTAACTGCCCTCCTCCCAGAGTCTTCAGACACTCCCACTGAGGTGTATACTAACCACTGCACTGTCCTTTTTTTTTATTTACGCATCCAATCACTGAGTCACCTCAGCCTTGCTTGTGAACACAAGTAATCAGAGGGTGTTTCTGATTAGCAGCTAGGTAGGGAAATAAATGGAAGAGGAGGAATATATTATAGATAAAAAGAACTCCCAGCATTCAACTGTTTGGCACTAGGGCCAGTGCTCCTAAAGTATGTGATAACTACAAACCATAACAGCAGAAAAAGTTTTGCAAGTATTGAAGACCAGTTGCTGTTGAAATTTGATTTTTTTTTTTTATGGTGACAATACCGCTTTAAGGAACTAGAAGTCCCACAATGCATTTGCCTTTATGAATCATGACTGTGGCTGTCAGACTCCTGCAATGCATTAAGAGACTTTTGTAGTTCCTTAACAGCTGGAGAGCCAAGTTTGCAGATCACTGACCTATGCTATGGGTTAACATGCTTTATAAGTACAGTACATTGAGGTCAACCCTTGTCTTGTATTCAATTGTGCATGTATGTTACCACCCTGTCAAGAGAACTACAACTACCCTGATCCACCCAGGAATACCTCCACAGGATGACTTTTGCAATAACTGAGGAGGAGGGGGGTCTGGAGGAGATTGCGGGACATCCAGCAGTCCCATGTATGGTCCTATAACACTTGTTTATAGAAAGTGGCCATAGGTCACTTGTTCAGTATTTTAGGGTGAATAGGCATTCTGGCTGTCAAAAATGCCCCATTTACCATGTGCGTGTTACAGGAGGAGTAAATGACTAATTATTCTTGAAACTATACCTTCTATAGAGGGCGTTTCACAATTCTCATTACTTGTGTTTCCTCAGAAGAGCTTGTGTCCTGTTGCAATCTGGGGTCAGTTATCGGGATGCAAACAACGCTGTGTGCGCTCATTGTGGAAAGAGATATGGGGCACACAGAACCTATATACGCAGTACCAGTATTAGATTTCAATGCCAGAACCACAGAGCTGCATGCCAGGAGTGCTGCTACATGCTACAGCCATATGCATGTTTCCAGATACACCTGTGAGTGAATCTGAAAACAGCTGAGGGGGGTGTTAATACATCTGGCTGGGAAGCTTTATGGTAATTAGTACACTGTACTGTCATCTTCTTTAACCATTTTCCTGTTTCCTCCAGGCCTCTCCATACCCTGTGATCATATCCCTGGAGAATCACTGTAGCCTGGACCAGCAGAAGACCATGGCTGAACACATGAAGAGGATACTGGGGGACAAGCTGCTACTGATGCCTGTTGATGGAAAAATAAAGGACTTCCCATCCCCAGAGGTTAGAGCGTGTATCTAAAAGACTTTATTTAGGGCCTGAGCGCACTTGTATGCAGAGGCATAAGAATGGCCCCCGCGACCCTCGCCATAGCTACAGCAGAGTACATGCTCCCAGCGACAGTACATGTCCTCTTCACTTTCTTTTCAGTTTACAAGTGCTGTGCAGCCAGCCAATCAACATGCGGCTTCTGTCCCTGTCACATGACATGAGACTGTAGTCGCATGGTGATTGGCTGGCTGCATGGCACATACAAAGTGAAGAGGGTCCTGTATCACTGCCAGTAGCATGTAGGATATAAGGCAGTGCTGCTGCCACTCTGCTTTATGTACAGGACCAGGCCCACCAGCTCCCGACACGCCCACTTACCTGTGATGAAAGGGGGGGGGGGGGTCAATTTAGCCACACTTCTGCTTGTATGTATATCAGTCTGTAACCTTCTGTAAGTGTGCTCAGGCCCTTACAGATTTATACATGCTAAGCTGCTGTGTGGAGCAAGACTGACCACTCCAGACGCCACGGATAACTTATTTATCCTGGATAATTTACTGACCACTTTACTGCACTGATATTTCTAGGTCCGGTCCCAGGATTCCTTACCCCTTACATAATGGTGTACAAGAGGACAAATAGAATTCATTAAGCCTTGTATCAAAATATGGAATAGCCTTATCCAGTTAGGGATTTCTGCCATGACGGGTGGGTTGGGTTACCTCATCTCCTAGTGGTCAGTGGGCATCCTTTCCTATTATTTGTTCATTAGCATACCTGCCTCTGCCTAGCTATATCCTGCTTCAGCTGTGACCAGCCTTCAGGTGTCCAACACCAGACTCATAGGCAAACGCAGGGGGGGGGGGAAATTACAGCTGCCCAGAATCCCCCCTCAGACCAGGTGCAGTGTCTGGGGACAGGCACAAGTTTAGACACCAGAATACCTGCAGGCATCCTGCAGCTCACAGCACTGCCCCCTTTCTTTCCCTGCTACAGTTGACTTTGGATGTAGCAGCAGCAGCGTGTGGACAGAGCATGGAGCAACTCAACAGTCAGGTATGAGCACAGCCCTGTGATGCTTCACTTTCCCCTTCATTAGCAATGTCGGCTGTTCCTCATTATTATCTGTATCCAAATTGCTCCTGATCAATCCTGTTGTTGGTAGGTCAGACGGATGGGAAATTGCATTATGTGTACCCAGCATGATGCCCTACCATATTATTATACTGTATTGTGCGTGGCTGAGGAAGAACTTTCAGATTTTCAAACCCTTGAAAATCTTGGGTTTGCCCCGGAGACTCCTCAGCTCTCAACTGCCTTCCTCTTGGTCCAGGCAAGATAACCGAGACACTGAATCCCATCACACTGAAGGAGACTTAACTATGCAATCTGGCTGACCACCTACAGGAAGTAGTCAGGTAGAAACAGAGGGGATGATGGAATAAGGGAGGAGTTTGGACGTCTTCATAGACTGTTGAAGTGTACCTGAACTCTTGCACAGGACACTGAGGGAAGTTTAATAATAATAATACTACTGAGAAAGATGTAAGTAGATATGTGCTGTAATTCAGGAAACTGGCGCACCACTCTACACTATATCTTCCTGATAAGCCAATAATTAACTTCAGATATCAGCCAGTGTCTACAAAAAGAAAAGGACAGGAAATAGGTTGATAGTTTGTGTATGCAAAGTCTGCCATCTAGTGGTGGATCCTGATATAGGTTTCAAACTTTTACTCCTCTTGTGAAATTATTTACAGCAGTTATTTAGCTGTATTTCCTAGACAGAATTCCATAAATGGAAACCATCAAATGTGACATTGTATTTATATGTTTGAATCTGAAAGGTCTGTGACTTTAGCAAATCAGGAGCGAGTTGGAATTAATTGGCATTTCTAGTCAGATCAGACACCAGACAGATTTAGGGTGTATTCACACTATATACATACATTTGCAGAATAATTCTGCATGTCAACTCACAGCTCATACAATTCTATGGGGCTGTTCACATCTTTGCGTTGTAACTGATTGTGTTATTCTAACTCTCTGCATGCAGGTTTTGAATAAATTTGTATGTGTACACACACACACCCACACACACCACACAACACACCACACACAACACACCACACACCACACACAACACACCATACAAAACACACACACACACACACACACACACACACACACACACACACACACACACACACACACACACACACACACACACACACACACACTACAAAAGCGTGCCCCATACAACACACAGTATGTATCCATCACTGAGGTGGCAACACACACCTTACAATTTTTTAATCGTTTCAATTCAAGGATTGCCATCACTTTTTCTGACTGATTGTAACATTTCAAAAATCTAACCAATGTACCACACACACGTTCCTTTTTTCCTCAATTATGATAAAGAGGATTAAAAACTCAGAAAAAAATTCTTAGGTCTTTATATCAAGAAATTGCCAATCTACCCTACACCATTCAATATTCATATACCGGTAAATTTATGACAAATATCCAACACTCCTAATCTTCTTTTATCGAATAAAATGGGAAATTTGATCAGATTTCTCGAATTAATGAAAAAATAACTTTAGATTTTTCTGTACAACCAATCTTAATTTTTGAATTGGTGTAAAATTGGATCTTTTAATTGTATGGTGCGTGGCCACCTTAAGGGACACATCCGAGGAAAAATAATAATTCATTGGAGATGTCAACCTCGCCAGGCCATGTAGCTTGCGATTGCGCTCCCGTAGCAAGGAGTGTTCTGCGCAGGCGCAGTAGATGCCGACCTAGTAAGGTCGGCATCTCCAACAGAGGGGGTCCCAGGACACCGGAGCTGCGGCGGGGGACACATCAGCTGCCAGGGGCTGGAGGAAGCCCCAGGTAAGTAGATCTTATTTTCTCTTTATTGCCTGATGATTCCTTTAAAGAGCATCCGAGATAAACTTTCTCCTTACATAATTGTGTTCCTTTCATATAGTTTATAGGGCATTCCTCAAGCCCAATAATTTTTTTTTTGGTGTAATACTCTAATTCCCTTTAAACTAAACAAGCCTCGCCCACAGCTTCTTCAGTGCCTTGGCACTCTCAGACCCATGTAGCAAGGGCTTATGGGAGCTCAGTCTGTGCAGGAGGAGGAGGAGGAGGAAATTTCAGAGGCAGAGGGGAGTGACTTTTTCACAGGTTGAGGGCTGGAGATGCAGAGCAGCTTGTCTGTGTGTAATGATCACAAACAGAACATGGCTGCTCTCATTGTATCACAGGAAGAAATAATAATATACTGTTGAAGCTGTTTGCAGCTAGATTTGCTGTGTAAACTATCTAAACTTTAGATAAGATATATAGACAAGTTACTTGTTATAATTATTCATCTCGGATCCGCTTTAAGGCTAAAAGTATTCTAAGCACCGGATCAGGGAGACAGATAATTTGCATTATTTAAAACGAAAAATAATTCTGTCAGCCTCCATATCCCTGTCAGTTCAGGTGTGCTGTAAGTTAGTCATATATGGGTCAATGTGACCTATTCTGGGAAGCGACTGTTCACTCTGTAAATGAAAATCAGGTAGTAGTGCTTTTACTGCTAAAAAAAAAGATCTTTAAACAAGTATGCTGAAGAGCACAATGCATTTCTGTTAACATTTCCTGTACAAAATGATAACGTTTCCTATGGTTGAATATAGACAGATATATTTTAATTAACTCTGCACTTTTCTTCCAGGAGCTGAAGGGGAAAGTGCTAGTGAAGGGGAAGAAGCTGAACAAGCTGGAAGACAGCAGAAGGAATGGCAGCAGCAGCAGTGAGGCAGATGATGTGTCTGATGAGGATGAAGCTGCAGAAATGGAAGATGAAGCGGTCAAGTCCACAGTGAATGCCAAGAAAAGTGGTGTAAGTAGTCAGTCCCGGTGTCAGGACAGATCTGTACACGCATTAGTGAGGAACATAAGTTTGCGTAATTTTCATAATTACAATTGATGACCGCAAAATCGTAATTGAAAAAAATTAACTGAAATGTTGAGTATTATTATTGTGTAGTTGAAATTAATGTTTGCGTAATTACGATTTATTAATAATCTTTTTTTTGCATAATTCTGATAAATTACACGAAATTACAAGTTAACGCAAAATTTCAATGCACCATTACAGTACAAAATGCAAGAAAACTAGAAATCCCCCTTGTATATATGTATTGAAACACGCAAATGAGCAAAATGCAAACAGGATGTCAAAAAAATGCAAAAGATTCTTTATTGTGAGCCAACTACAGAATTAAAAAACAATAATTTAAAAACAAGGTAGCCAGACCTGGGCCATGAGCCCCTAAGTAATAAGATAATGGAAGTGAGCTCCACAGGTAATAATAATATATTAAAAGTGGTTTACTCTCGAGTTTCTGTGAAATAAATAAACCAGTACCACAAGAAATTATTATATAAACAATGGTGGGACTGTGTCACAGAAAACCCCCAGAGGACCACAAACAAATGCATAAGATGGTAAAAATCCTCAATAACAAACTGCTACTATAAATTTGATAAGTGCAAGTGCAGATACAAAGATACAAAAAATGCAAACTTAACAAAATATAACCATCTAATAAAGATGAATGGTATAGAGGTAAAGTGAATAGGACTAGAGGTAGATCGATGAATAGGTACAAACAGTTGATGGGAGAAGAAAGGGATTATCTCCCTTAAGGTGCAGCAGTGATAAGGTGCATAAAGGAAGGTAGCAGTGAGAAGAGAGAATAGTAATGCAAAGCTCACCTAAGTATTGAATAATAGGTCACAGGACTGGCTAAGCGGGCGCTGCCTACGCCGTCCGACTAGTTCCGCCGAAGCTGCAAGGGGACATGAGTATAGCAAGCTGGCGCGGTTTAAATGAGGCCAAAGGACGCGGCCGCGTCACTGGCTTGACCCTACGTGCCGTCTGTCGTCAGCACGGAAGGTCAGCCAAGCGTAGGATGGGACGCATAAGTTAATGTGAGACGCATGAAGAATAAAGAGATTTGCCATCTAGTGGACAAAAGAGGTAAGACATGCAAAAACACATTGAGAAAATAATAAGACTTGTCATGAAAGCCTGGCCGCCATCTAGTGGACAAAAAAGAGAATACTCATAACAATAATAACTTCTACATAACTAGAGACATCCTGAAAACAACCACAATTGGAGACTATTCCAATTGTGCAGATGTTAAGTATAATTATTAGGCATCTATGTGCATATCCAATGAAGTGTCCAAAGCAAAGAGACATATGGGCAATCCACTTCGGATAAATAAATGGTTTCATGAAAATATTTTCAAGGCAATCCAGAGCCGTCCAAACAGTAGGTATCATCCTCTAGGTCACATCCTAAATCAAAAAGAAAGAAAGGAAGGGCAATAAATAATAAAGAATGCTTCACAGGTCAATAGTCATTATATATATCTCAGTGGTGTCCTCATCAAACACCACTCATTCCTTATATGAACTTACGCATGTGTCACTCATAGTTCAGTCCAGTCTTCTTACCATAGACTGTAGAAGATATCAAATATGCCCACATGTACCTACTTCAAGTGGGCAACACAGAAAAGCCCTCATCATCAGATAAACTCAAAAAGATGGAGGGAGGGGGGAGGGGAAAATAATTGATGTATCACCAATATTGTGTCAAAGAATGAAGATTAGGAAAGTCCAGCTTCCCTACCTCAAAGCTGTAGAACAAAACCAAAAATAAGTCTTGAAGCGATACTCAATAAGAGCAATGGAAAACAATGCTTCCAACAAAGAGACAAAGGGCAGTCTAGCCTCCTTACCCAAGGCTGTAGAATATAAACAAGAGAGGAAAGAGGAACAAACACACTCACCCAAGGAAAACCCAGGTCACCAAATTGGTGTGTCATCAAGCATAATCATTGTGGCAAATAACAGCCTAAACTAAAATCCTCATTGAGACCCTGGGGGATTCTCGTACCTAGTTTGTAAATCCAGCGCAATTCCCACTGCAACAGTTTGATAACATGGTTTCCACCTCTCCCATTTAGTTGTAGTCGTTGAAGTCCAATCACCTTCCAATTTTCTATTTTACTTGATGGACACGTTAGGGAATGAGATGCCACAGAAGTGAGAGTTTTGCTTTCTAGATGATCCCTAAATGCTAGTTTGATGTTAGAGCGATGCTGTTGTATTCTGAACTTCAGAGGATTTTTGGTTTGGCCCACATATCGTTTAGTACAACCACATTCGAGAAGATAAATCACCCAAGGAGTTTGGCAATTGATAAAATCATGTAACACAATATGTGTATCATCCAAGTAATTACGTATACTCTTAGTAGGAGACATTAGTGAGCAGATAGAACAATTGCTACAAGGATAGCTACCCCTGACACTTAATGATCTTTGTGGATATGTATAATGGCTGTGACAAAGTTTGTCCTTCAAGCTGGGTGCCCTTTTAGCCGTGACTGATGGTCTCGGGGTAATGAATTTATTGATTATTGGATCACTCTGTAATATCTTCCAATGTGTATTCAAGATGTTATAAATTTCATTCCAATTCTCATTGTATGGTGTGATCAGCCTGACCAAATTTTCACCTCTAGTATCATGCTTTTTGGTTTGCAACAGTTTATCTCTTGAAGTAAATCTGGCTCTCCGCCAAGCCTTTCTGATGTATTTATTAGGATAACCTCTGTTTCTAAACCTCTTAGCCAGTTCACCGGCTTCCTTTTCAAATTCTTCATTATTTGTGCAATTACGTCTGACCCTCAAAAATTGTCCAGTAGGTATACCACGTTTAGTGGCTGCGGTATGGAAGGAGGAATAGTGCAAGAGGCTATTAACAGCTGTAGCCTTACGAAATAGTGTTGTATTGAGTTGACCCTCTGACCCCTTCCGGATCCTGATATCCAAGAAACAGACTTCTTTCTGGGAAATATCAAAAGTAGGGAATATGTTAAGATCATTATTGTTAATGGTTGCCATAAATTCATTTAGTAACTCCAGACTATCCTGCCATAGTATGAAGACGTCATCGATGAAACGATGCCACCCCGTAATGGCGGGGTGGAATCGTTCCAGCGACGACGCCCACACACATTCTCTCTCCCACCATCCAAGAAAGAGGTTGGCCACAGAGGGCGCACACTTGGCCCCCATGGCCACACCCCTTATCTGTAGGTAGTAGGTGTTGTTAAAAAGAAAATAATTGTGTGTCAACACAAATTCTAATAAATCCAGCAACCACAGATTCCTGGAACGATGTTCCACAGACTCCATGTCTAAAAAATATTTAACGGCTCTAAGACCATGTTGGTGTGAAATATTGGAATACAAGCTCTCTACATCACATGTTACCAAAAAATCCTCCGTATTCATTTGGACATCAGTCAATTTGGTGATGATATCAGCAGAATCTCGAATATAAGATTCGAGGGACAAAACATGGGGTTGTAGGAAGAAGTCTATAAATGCACAGCATTTCTCATTTAGGCTCCCCATACCAGCAATTATGGGCCTTCCTGGTGGATTTTGCTTGTTTTTATGTATCTTAGGTAAGATATAGAAAGTGGGCGTAACTGGCTGCTCAACCCATAAATATGCAAATTCCTTTTTAGTTATAACCTTTTCCTCCAAACCAAGTTGTAATAAGACCTTCAATTCCTTTTGATATCTTTCTGCTGGATTATTGCGGAGCTTTTTGTAGAATCTATCATCATTAAGCTGTCTATAGGCTTCCTTTTCATAAAGATCTCTTGGCCAAATGACTATATTGCCCCCTTTGTCAGCCTCCTTAATAATTATATCCGTTCTATTACGGAGTTCAATGAGCGCTTTTCTCTCCTCCCCTGTGAGATTGTCTTGCATCCTGCCATGACTAGTGATTTGTTGTAACTCTTTTGACACAACGTCAAAGAAAACTTGTACCTGAGGGCAGGAGGTAAAGGCAGGTAGATACTTAGAGGCCGGTCTAAAGCGGGTGATTTGACTTACCCCCAGATTATCCGTCTGTTCCTCCAATAAAGACATCAAGTCCAGAAAAATCAGCTTGTCTTGTTCATCAAAGTTCAGTTCATCTGTAGAGGGTATCTGGGGGTCTCTGTAAAATGTCTTTTTAAGTACTAGTTTCCTACAAAAGAAATAGAGATCCTTTAACATATCGAATAGATCATATTTGTTTAGGGGTGAAAAGGTTAAACCTCTGTGTAAAAGACTTTGTTCACTAGCTGTCAAGGGTATATCTGATAAATTGACTATATTCAATACCTCATTTTCAGTTGTTGTGGCATCTATTCCTCCATCCGCTTTGTGCTTTTTCCCCACCTGGCGTGGATCCATTCGGATTTGAGTCAGTCTTCCCAGATGGTGAAGTGCACTATTTTCTACATCAGACTCGGTGAAATCGCTTGAGTCAGAGACATATCTCCTAGGGGGAGGTCCCCCATGTCCTCCCTGGGGAATCTGAGGGTCAGACACAGGTCGTTTAATTTTACGTGGTTTGCCTGGTTTTCTGGGGAAATTTTTCCCCCTCATATTATTTTTGTGTTTCCACAAGTAGGCTTTAGAGCTAGCATAGTCCTGCCTATCCCTTAAAAGTTTCTTCTTTTTGTTTAATTCTGTAGTTGGCTCACAATAAAGAATCTTTTGCATTTTTTTGACATCCTGTTTGCATTTTGCTCATTTGCGTGTTTCAATACATATATACAAGGGGGATTTCTAGTTTTCTTGCATTTTGTAGTGTAATTGTTTGGGTCGGTGACCCATTTCCCCCGAATTAGCCTATTATGGCAATTAGAGATATACTAATCATCTAATGATGTCTGCTCGTTTGTTTTGGTGTTGATCAATGCACCATTACAGATTATGATTAAATTAACTATGATTTTGCATCGTAATTGCAATGCAAAAGTACGCATATGTGTAATTTTGGCTCATCACTAACAGGCATATAACCTTACAGTTGATAAGCAGTGTGGGACTTTTCTTCTGATCAGTGTGTTGTCTTGTAGAGTGCAAAGCTGAAGCTTGCCAAGGAGCTGTCTGACACGGTGGTGTACTGCAAGAGCGTACATTTCCGGGGCTTTGAATATGCGGCTGAGCACCAGGCCTTCTATGAGATGTCCTCCCTCACTGAGAGCAAAGCCCTGAAGCTGGCCACTGACTCTGGTGAGTATGAAGTTCTGTGATCATCTACCTCTGACTGGCCATTACCAGGGAAATCCCTGAGGTTCTGTGATCATCTACCTCTGACTGGCCCTTACTAGGGAAATCCCAGCTCTGTCTGTTCAAGAATAATTCTGTCCTACATACAGAAGCAGGCAGGCATATTATGCCTAGTACACACCACACCATCTGATTTACGATCGTTTTTCTGAACGATTTTATATTGAAGTGATCGGAAGATCTATCAGAAAAATGATCGGAAATAAGATCGGATCTGTTGGAAATTATCTACTCGACCCATCAATCTGAAGAGAAATTGTATGGTGTGTATCAGGTTTTAGTGCATCTTACTGCATCATCCTGCTATTTTTTTTATTTATTTAGAGATAGTTTTAATTGGGTTTAATGTAAAACTCTGGGCACAACATTAAAGCTAATTACTGCCGTGCCTTAGCTGCCTCCCCAGGGCTGTATACATAGTGCTAAGTGCATTTTCTTTGTCATTTTTGGATAGCCTCATCTCTCAGGTTGCCGCTGTTCCATCTGCGAGTTGAAGATGGCTAATCCTCTTCTAGGAAGTGACACAATGGGACAGTAAGGCTGTGTTCCCACTTGAGCGGAGAACGGACATTTTCGTGTCCACTGTCCATTTAACAATGAGCAGAGAATGAACGGCTCCTATTTTACAAATCGGAGCTGTTCACACTTGTCACTCAGCAACGGATCCGTGAGATCTGTTGCGGTAAGCAGGCCAAATTTCTGTGCAGTCCAGGATAATCCTGGGCAGGCAGATGCATTCCCCCATGTAGTCTATGGGGTAACACATCTGCTCCGGGCTACAGCTGGACCATCGGAGCAGACACTGTCTGCTCCTTCTAATCCAGTGCAAGTGGGAACTGAGCCTAAAGGCACCCTTACACTAACTTGAATTGCCGCCGGTATACAGCAGATTTGATCACTGCGATAGAATCTGCTGTGAAATTGATAATGCTAATACTGACCGATCAATCGATTCTCATCAGACATAGATTCAGTCAATCGGTTCCGACGGAAAATTTTGCTCGATCGCCGGTGGGTTGGGTGTGCATCGCTAGCAAAGTTTGAATCAGCGTCGACGACTGACACGAGTCCCTGAGATCCGTTCAGTCACACTTCTTCCGGTGTCCTCTTCACTCCCTTGTTTTTGAGTATCACTTTACGTATGACATCATTTACTATTATATTAACCTACCACACTATTGGCAGCGCTAGGTGTTCCTTTTTTTGTTTTTTCTGCAAGCAGGGTAAACTGGTAGGTCTAGTACCAGAGTTTGCACATACATCATGTTGTATGTCATTATGTTCTGTCTACAGTGTACTCATGTTTCTGTTCTTATTCCCATAAAGCCAACAGCTTCATCCGGCACAATACACGGCAATTAACCAGGATCTATCCTGACGGCATGAGAACCGACTCCTCCAATTACAAGCCTGTGGACATGTGGAATGTGGGCTGTCAGATCGGTAGGTCAACCTAGAGTTGTGCCTCACTGTACAGACATAGGCCTGCGTTTATACCAGTCCCCTGATCAGACAATGGTCAAGGTTTTTTTCTTTTTTTTTTTCCTTGCTAGGGTTCCCTTATTTATAAACTGGTATATGCAGCTTGTAGGCAGAGTTGTTGCCATTTCAGGCAATTCGCAAGTCATAGCACAAGAAGTGAAAGTGTATTTCGCTCGTGGTCTGCTTGCTCAATCAGTATAAATGTATGGCACTGTATATTTAGAAGAAAAATACAATAAATACTTACAGGTAATACAGTTTCACTTAAAGTGGTCTGAAAGCCAGCATTTCTAATTTGCTCTAAAAGATTCCTCACAGCTTGAAAGCTACTATCCCAGAATTTTTTTTAGCAGAACATAAACATGAAATTGTTTAACAAAAGCACTTTGTCCTGCTATTCAGCTTCAATCCGCATCCAAACTGTAGATAACAGTATCTTTGATTACATTCCAATCTTGTAACGATGAGTGTAAACACAGTGTAACAAGTGGAAATGAGCTCTCTGTGCTTCAGACACACACACACAGTTCAGAAAAGCTCATTAGAAGATGTTAATATATAGTAAAAAGAAGTTTGATTAAAATGCAATGCACTTTGGAAACTTGTAATTTGTAAACAGACAATATTACTTGGGTACAAAAGCAAATATGATAACTGTTTGAGTAACAAAAAGTAGGAAAACGCATTTTTATTGAATGTTATGTTGGAGTTTCAGACCACTTTAAAGCGCACAGAAGATCTTTAAATGGGATGACACCATTTATTGGCTAACGATAAGATTTAGCGCAAGCTTCTAATGTGTATGGCCTGATGGCCGCACCACCCGGAAGATTTGCTGTGCGCAGGTACCGGTACCGACGCCAGGGGAGTAGTGCACTTTTTGCAATTAGAGAACGCCTGTTGCGCTAATTATTTCCCTGGCTCTAGTACCAGTAGAATTGCCCTGAGCTACTTGTGCTTCTACAAAGCGTTTGTGGGGGTACATCAATCAGGCCCATCATAACATCATCTTCAAACTTCGTAATACTCCACAGCTCTCTAATATAACAGTTAATTATCAACATTATTATTTAGTATTTATATAGCGCCATCTTCCGCAGCGCTGTACAGAGTAGATTGTCTTGTCACTTAACTGTCCCCCTCAGGGGGGGCACAGAGACGTGGCTGTAAGCAACCCTGGAAGCAGCATGTTGCTTTCAGGGTCTCCTAAAATGGTGTGGAAAATCAGTATCAGAACATGGCATTTACGTTAGTCTGTCCATAACCCTCACCTGGGTCCACTGCAGACCACTGCAAGGGTTACTGACAAACTTTGTCACTTTATTACCTAATAGACCACCTGTAATAAATCCAGGCAAGGTTCCAGTGATCACTTATAGTGCCTGAAGATCTCCTCTGTAGTATCTTAATACTGAAGCCAAAAAATCAGGCTGAGAACCTGGCAGGTGGTAGAACTGGAATTGAGAAAACTGGGAGACCAAAAACCATATCCTTAAAGTGAACCAAAGACTAAGCACCCTCATGTATTTTACCATATATATGAGTGGGAACATTAGAGGAAACACCTACCCTGCTCTCTGTTTCATTATTCACTGCTCAGCTTGCTTGTTAGCAGCCCCTAAAATCCCCGACTCAGCATTCAGTCTGGCTTTGCTCAGGCATTATTATAGCTGAGTCATTATAGCAGAGTAAGAAAGGGACAGGCTTGGGCTTGAAAAGACAGACTCCGCTACCGTATAATGATTCCTGAGCAAAGCCAGACTGAATGCTCAGTCAGGGATTTTATCAGGGATGTAACAAGCAGGCTGAGCAGTGAAGAATGAAACAGAGAGCAGGGTAGGTGTTTTCTCTAATGTTCCCACTGATATATATTGTAAAATACATGAGGGTGCTTTGTCTCTGGTTCACTTTAATGGTGTGCCACAACACCAATAATATAACCATGTGAGAACAAGGATATATAGCAGAAAATATTTTTGAAGAGACAAAAAAGTTTCAAGATGATCTTAATTTTTAATGTAAAACACATTACATTAAAATTTAAGATCTTGAAACTTTTTTCTCTCTTCAAAAATATTTTCTGCTATATATCTTTTTTCTCACAAGGTGGTAGAACTGGGTCAGTAATGGTAGCCTCAATATTTCTTTCAGTACTGGTTCCTTATATAAATAAAAGTGTTGGTTCAGTCAGACTTGCAACCTGCAGTTTAGGGGCTTACAGGGCGGTGAGTGACACACAGCTATGAATTCCAAAGTGAAAAAGAGCCAGATTGGCACTTACCCGTATATACTCGCATATAAGCCGACCCGCGTATAAGCCGAGGTACCCACTTTCCCCTCAGAAACCAGGAACAAGTCATTGACTCGCATATAAGCCCCCTCCCCTTGCCATAGTAGCCAGATGTGCTCCCAGTAGAAGTCATTCCCTCTCCCCATAGCCAGATGTGCCCCAACAATGATACAGCTGTGTCAAGATGACACGGATGAGGGCATGGACACAGCAGGGAGCCAGCTGGTAAGAGCAAAATCAATAGTACAAGATCCTTACACTCCTCTGCCAGTAGCAAAACCTGCTCCACCATTCATTCTGCTCCACTGACTCGCATATAAGCTGAGGGGATAAAGTTTCAGCACACATTTTGTGCTGAAAAGTTAGGCTTATATGCAAGTATATACAGTACTATGCAATGGCTATTGGCTAATACTTTATTAAGCAGCAGGGAAGGATCCAGGCAGCTCTGGTGTTATACTGTGGCTAGCACTGCACTGCTTCTCTCTTCACCTTTCCCGCAGTGGTACAGGTACAAGCAGAGTAAGCCTCAGGCCACACTATGAGGCACCTCCCAACCAGAGATGACACAATCTCTTAGCAGAGTTGGCAGTGGCAGAAAATTGCCATGGCAGTTTTTCAGAAAGGAAGTGTGGCTAACCAACACAACCTGAAGTTTATGGCAATAAATGGTTAGTCCTTAATTTTTATTGCTACTCTTTTATAGCTTCTTCTGCCTGTATTGATAGTGTGGGTTTTGTTTTTGAACAAGAGGTCCAATTTAAAGTCCCCATCAGGTCAGTTGAGCCAGGGTCTTTTTATTTTGTTGCTCCTAAAAGAACACCAAAAAGGAGTACGGTAAATCTAGGCCATAACATGACTGATGGGTAGTGTAGAAGCTGAAAGCTCATGAATTGTTGGTTTTACTTTTCAGTGGCGTTGAACTTCCAGACATCGGGAACAGAGATGGATTTGTACCAGGGCAAATTCCAGGATAATGGCCAATGTGGCTATGTGCTAAAACCATCATTCCTCTGTCACCGGCAGTCTAAATTCAACCCAAAGTCTATTCAAGATGGAGAGTGGTGGACACCTAAAAAGTTCAATGTCATGGTAAGTTATGTACCATCTTCAACTACTTTCTATATGACGCTTCGGTATGTCGTATTCACTTTATTTGTCCAGTGTCACAGATGTAGAACATCTTGTTTAAGGTCAGTAATTTCTTCTATATATGATTCCTCTGTTCTGCTAAGATCTGATGTAATCATGAAGAATAACTTCTTTAGGTGATTCTCTTGTATGTGGGGAAGAGCGGTTGACTACTTCCTCCTTAATGCTGGGTACACACTATGAGATTTTCTGGCCGATTTACTGTCAGATCGATTATCATGTCCGATTTGCTTTTCGATCGATTTCCTATTACAGTTCCTATTACAGTTCCTATTACAGTTAAATCGAAATCGATCGGAAAGCGAATCGAACATGTTGGAAATATGCGATCTAACAGTAAATCGGCCATAAAATCTCAGTGTGTACCAAGCATTAAAGTGACACTGAAGCAAAAACAAAATTATGATATAATGAATTGGTTGTGTAGTACGGATAACTACTAGAAGATTAGTAGCAAAGAAAATAGTCTCATATTTTTATTTTCAGTTTTATAGTTTTGTTTTTTTTAATAACATTGCATTATTCTCTAATATTTGCAGTTTACACACTACTCAGCATTCTAAATGATTTTACAGAGCAGGCTAGTGAACTTTTGAACATTCCTCTGCAGAAAAAACAAAATACAGTTAGACACTTGAGATAATAATCTTCAGAAGACGGAACTCTCTGCGACTTTGAAAGTCTGAGAGATCAGTGGCTCTTTTGCATTGATAACTGGAGTTTCTTAACTCTTCCTGTACTGGAAACAATATTAGACTCATATCTCTGCTGCTCATGTTTTATTTCTTAGCTGTACTACACATCCAAATTATTTTATCATAAGTTTATTTTTACTTCAGATTCCCTTTAAGTTATTTGGTCCTTTTAAGGACTGACTACTTTTTTCTATTTGTTTCCCTTCCTGATCACTGTGATTGGCTCACTGTGAAACCGGCTCCTGAAAGATGGGAGGTAGCTCGGCTGTCACATGACAGCTGGGTTTACTTCCTCCAGGAACAGTGATAGGGACTGCGGTAAGGCGTGACATATAATATGCGCCACATCAGACTTACGGCGGTCCCAAAAGACAGAGGTGCCCAGAGGTAATCGGTTATAAAAAGTTTCTCCTGTTTATTGTGTTTAATGGGTGCCCTTACCATTCGTATTACAGTATCACCAACACTACCATTATTATTATTATTATTATTATTATTATTTAGGACTTACATAGCGCCGACATTTTACGCAGAGGGGCTCACAATCAGAGGGGCTCACAATCTAATCCCTGCCATAGTCCTATGTCTATGTATGTATTGTGTAGTAGTGTATGTATTGTAGTCTAGGGGCAATTTTTAGGGGGAAGCTAATTAACGTATCTGTGTGTTTTTGGGATGTGGGAGGAAATCTGAGTACCCGCAGGAAACCCACACAGACATGGGGAGAACATACGAACTCTGTGCAGATGGTGCCCGGGCTGGGATTTGAACATGCGACTCAGCGCTGCAAGGTCGAGAGCGCTAACCACTACACTACTATGCTGCCCTTGATTAAAACCGCTTCAATTTTTGGTCCCTTCACAAGCTTCATACATACATACATACATACATACATACATACATACATACATACATACAGTAGATACATACATACATACATACATACATACATACATACAGTAGATACATACATACATACATACAGTAGATACATACATACATACATACATACATACAGTAGATACATACATACATACATACATACATACATACATACATACATACAGTAGATACATACATACATACAGTAGATACATACATACATACAGTAGATACATACATACACACATACATACAGTAGATACATACATACATACAGTAGATACATACATACATACATACATACATACATACATACATACATACAGTAGATACATATATACATACATACAGTAGATACATATATACATACATACATACAGTAGATACATACATACATACATACATACAGTAGATACATACATACATACATACATACAGTAGATACATACATACATACATACATACAGTAGATACATACATACATACAGTAGATACATACATACATACATACATACATACATACAGTAGATGGTGAAAGTTTACACTTTATACACAGTGACAGTAGCCTATTAATTTTACAGTGCAGTTCTAATCCCCGGTTGAACCTCATCCGTGCAGTGGTGTAACTACAAATCATGCACCCCCCTTCCAGCAAAACTTTGATGGGACCACCCAGTGATCACACCCCTTCCCTTGCCTACCACTGGTGACCCTCACAGCCTGGGGGCCCATCTTGCAAGGGTCATAATCTTCACACTCATAACAAGTGTGGCCACAAAAGTGAAGTCGCAGTGGGGGCCTGTTACAGCTCTGGGCCCCCCTGTGATCGCAGGAGCTGCTCCCCTGTAGTTTCACCGCTGCATCTGTGCAAAGCATAGATTAATAAATCTTCCCTCATAGTCGTATCAATCCATGCCTTGAACTGATAAGGACTAACCAGACTGAAACAGCTGTATGCATGCTGGATTAGTATTGCTCTAATATGAATAGGGACACTGCACACCAGTGGGTCAGGATATGAGTCTAGCTCGGAGCTGAGTAAACTTTGCGCTGCCCGGCCCGCATCCCTAAAATGCTTCCCTCCCTCCCTGCAAAGTTGCGAGCAGGAGGATACAAAGGGTTAAAACTCACTTACTCGCAGGTAGCAGGATCTCTATGGCCACAAGAAGTCACGTGACACGTGTTATGACACACCAGCAGGACATGCCAGCATATTACTTGCTGGCTGCTAACGTGTAATGCACTGGCACATCCTTACGGCGTCACGTGGCATTGTGTTGCCATGGAGGTGTGACCCTGGAATTGGCGATCAGGTGAGTTTTAAACAACTGTTATCGCGACACCGTGGGGGCATAGGTGATGTATCCACTGCCTATCGGCAGGCCGGATTTATAGCCTGATACGGCCCACGGGCCGTAGTTTGCCCAGCGCTGGTCTAGCTGTTAAGGTGGCCACTAACTATCCAATTTCTAGCGAAAAATCGTTCGAGCAATCAAATTCTGATCGGAAGTGAAATCGTTCACTACACCATCGACGAACCAATCTTTGCTTCCTTTCTATCACAACCAACAAGAAAAATCCAAATTTTGGTTTGGACGACTGATTTTATAATCCTATGTAATTGATTGTGCCCATTAACAGAGATTAGTTACAACCTGATCGCTCAAACGATTTTTTGCTAGTAATTGGACCGTTCGTGGCCACCTTTAGGGACATAAAGGGATGATTTGCACATTCAGCAGTTATGAATTATGTGAGATCTCTCTTGCGCTCATAAAGCTGAATAATGGACACTACTTTCTGTTTTATAAAGGCATTTATATAAATGTAAGTATGGTTATCCTTTTAGTACAGCAAGGTAAGACTCTTACTTTTTGTACATAATATCTCTCCAGATAACGCTATCATCCTCTACCATCAGCTTTTTTTCCCTCACAAGATACCCTATTCCCAAAACCGGGACAAGGTCCCAAGGCTGAGACACCAAAGTGTGCCCCTCCCTCCTTCCCACCCCAGCCATCACACGATGATTGCTATTAGATTAACAGGAGCCCCAGGGCCCCCAACACCTTAATATCTAGTTATCTGGCTTGAAGTCACTGTCACGTATCCCCTTTTCTTTCTTTTTTTTGTTTTACTAATATCTATTGAAGGTTTCTCATAGCAGATACAGAGTATGCAATAATAAGTAGTTATAACAATAAAGAACAGGATTGATGGCACATATAAGGTTGAATCCAGTAACAAAAAGCATATAAGTAGTCAGCTGTTACAGAGATTAAAATTCAATAGCAGTTAGGGATCTGGTAGTAAGAAGCTAGAGAGTATACATTACTATCGATAAGTAGAGGATATATATATATATAGTCCTGTTCAGCCTGCAGAGCTGCAAACATAAGATAAGAGAAAACAAACTAAACTGAGTTTGAAAAGTTCAATAATAACTTAGGAACTAATGAGGGTGGGAAGAAACGTAGGGGATCACACCAAGGATCGATGAATAAGGATAGTAAGGTCAATATATGAAGGGCAAAGGAGATAAACCAATGACCTCCATGTGGTAGAGAGGTTAATGTGAATGAAGGCAGGGGCTTAAAGGTTTAGTATTGGTTATACGGAGTATCTATTGAGGAATTTTAGGAGATATCAAAAAAGATTTTTTTTTAAAAATGAACATCAAATATGGTCTAACCTCCTCCATATAAGGCTAAGCATAGTCGATGAAGGAATTGTGGTGGTAGGAAGGAGCTAAGGGCATAAGGTCAGGGGAGATTAGGGTCCAAGGGTTCCAGACCTTATGAAAATGAGATTCAGTACCTCTCAGGGATGCTGTCATTTGTTCCATCTTATTGGTCCATTCTATCAAGTAAGGCTGGAGAGGCAATATTTTTCCAAAATGAAGCTATCGTCAGACATGCAGCTGTTAAAATATGAGAAATTAAACGTACAGTGTGTCTAGGAGTATCCAGAGGGGGTTTGCCTAGAACCATGTAAAGGGGATCAAAAGGAACTGAAACTCCAGTTATTGACAGAATAAGGTGTTGAACTTCAGACCATAATGAGGAAATCATTGGGCAATACCAGAAAATATGTTCTATACTCAGGGCCGGATTTGTACTCTTTACTGCCCAAGGCCAATGTTACCACCAGCCTCTCCCTTCAGTATAGGTAGCCATATGACCACTCCTCCTTCCCTCTAGTATAGGTAGCCTGATGACCCCCTTCCAGTATAGGTAGCCTGATGACCCCCTTCCAGTATAGGTAGCCTGATGACCCCCTTCCAGTATAGGTAGCCTGATGACCCCCTTCCAGTATAGGTAGCCTGATGACCCCCTTCCAGTATAGGTAGCCAGATGACCCCCTTCCAGTATAGGTAGCCAGATGACCCCTCCCTTCTTTCACTCTAGTATAGTTAGCCAGATGACTCCCTTAATCCCTCCCTTTCCCACTCGCCCCCTTTCAGGACAGCTCGTCTCTACACTGCAGCAGGCATCATTGTCACTCACTTCTCTGCTCGTCTCCAGTGCAGAAGTTTCCTCTTCCCTTCCGTCTCCAATGCTACCCAAGTCCGTAGCCGCCCGCCACAATGCCAACGTGCACAGACAGACAAGGTGGCTGCTGCAGAGGTGGCTGGCAGCGGGGAGATTAGGCGCTCACTAGAGCTCCCTGCATTGCAGCATTTGCAAGCTTGCAAATACTGCACCAGTTTAGTCTGCTGCAGAGGTGCCCTTGCTCCTGTAGTGCCCTAGGCCGTGGCCTAGGCCTAAATCCGGCCTTGTCTATACTTCATTTTTCATCACAGCCTTTCCAACAGAGGTGAGAAGAACCTAGGTATATTTTCGACAACCTGTCTGGAGTAAGGTACCACCTGAACATAACCTTATATATGTTCTCTCTTATCTGTATACACATAGAGGAGTGCTTAGCATTTACCCAGATCTCCTCCTAATCGCTTAATTGTATAGGTTGGGATAAGGCTGTAGCCCATTTGGACATAAATGGGTGATCAGGGGTATAGAGGCCAGATTTAGTATGTAAGAGAGTATAAATATGAGAGATCAAGCCTTTCTGGTAACCCTTAGAATCACATATATGCTCAAAAGGAGTTAGTGAGGGTGAGTCTCATAACAAGAAATGAAGAAAGTGCCTTATTTGATTGTGTTCTAACGTGTATAAAGGTGTAGAGGGCAGTTTATCTTCCAAAGCAGACCTAGTCAGCATTAGACCAGTGAGGGGGTCTGACCAGTCATGAAGGTTAAAAAAAAATGTGATTATACCATCTGGACATAGTCTCTAGACATTCCAGGGGGGAAGGCAGGATTACCCAAGATTGGTGTTAATGGGGAAGGCGAGGATCTTAAATTGGCTGTAGTAACCGTTGAACACCAAATTTGGAGGGTGAAGTTTAAATTGGGGAGAAGTTGAGCTGGGGGTAGCTTAGGTGAAGGGTTTGACCATATCAGGGAGGTAGGGAGTAAACTAATAGCTTCAATGAGACCCCATTTGGTATCAACTTTAAGTTTGGACCATTCTCTCAGCTGGCGGAGGTGAGCTGCCTGATAGTAGTATCGGTAGTTTATGGTTCCAAATAAAGTCTCAGTAGTTTATGGTTCCAAATAAATTTAGAAAAGGCTGTTTGTAGCTTTGACAGCTGAGAGGAGGGAACAGAGGTTGGGAGAGTTTCAAAGAGATAAAGCAATCTAGGGAGTATGTTCATTTTTAAGGTGTATATTCTTCCTATCCAAGAGATCTTATAGGTGGTCCACTATGTATCACCTTTTCTTATGTCTCTCTGCTTCAAACACAATAGGGGAGTGATAGTGGAGTGAGTTGTGCGCCCCCTCCTACACTGCGCCCTGAGGCTGGAGCCTCTTTCGCCTCTGCCTGGGCACGGTCCTGCCCACTCCTAGGGCCCAGCGGTTGCAGTTGATAGATTTCCTACTTTCTGACAGATTTTAACAGTTTAAGTGCCCCACATGAGAACAAAAAAATGTCCTAAGTCCAAAAGCGCAGGGTCCTAAAAGTCCTCTTCAAGTGCCACAAGTCGTTGCCTGTCCATTGAAATAACCAAAATCCAGACACTAGGTCAAAATGTTCAAAATGTTAGCAATATACTGCTCATTAATCCTGCTACATCATATTGGAGTCAGTTATTGTCCCACACAATGTTTTTATGTATTATCTGTCAGGGTTTATTGCTGAAGGAGCAGCCAGAAACCTTTTACAAATATATTATTACAGTAATACAAAAAAAAGAGTAAAAGCCTCGTACACACCTTCAATTTTGAGTAACCAATCCCTGACCAATTTTCCCACCTCCATGTAGTATGTGGGTCAACAGATATTCAATACCATTGTCTTAATTGTTTTGTACCCCATGTTTGTTTCTTACGTTGTACAGCACCACAGAATTTGTTGGGGCTATATAAATCAATAATACTACTATGGGCAGATTGTGAGGGTAAACCCTCATACTATATGGAGGTGGGAAAATTGGTCAGTGATTGGCAAAATTGAACGTGTGCACTAGGTATTATAGTTCTCAGCAATTGCAATTCACTCATACCTGTAATGTGTGGTAAAGTTTAAAGTTTGGCAGTCTTCACTTATTTCATTCATACAGAAAAATAACGGGGCAGTTTCATCTTTGTTCAGGTGATTTCAGGACAACAACTGCCAAAGCTGAACAAGAAGAAGTCTTCCATAGTGGACCCATTTGTTTCCATAGAAATCTTAGGAGTGGCTCGAGACAATGACAAGAAGCAGACTGTAGTTGTTGAAAACAATGGTAAACCTAACACCTAATAATCCATTTCCAGACCAGGTCAAGCAAAGTATTAATCTGCATACATTGTTTAGATTTTCCTTGTCAGAAAGATCTAGTATATTGAGAGATGTCACTCCCCCTCAAGCAATTTGACAAAACAAATCAATGTTCAACCTCCTCTGCCTGTTGTATCCATTGCCCTACCATAGTTCTATTTCCTCAGCTCTTATTGAATATGTATCGAATATACAGCCATAGTTCATTCTCCTTGGCTTGCTGTATCCAATATACAACCATAGTTCCACCTCCCCTGCCTGTTGTATCCAATGTCCAATCATAGTTCCACCCTCTCAGCTTCTTGTATCCAATGTCAAGCCATAGTTTCACCTCCTCTGCCTGTTGTATCCAATGACCAGCCACAGTTCCACCTCCTCTACCTGTTGTATCTAATTTGCAGCCATAGTTCCACTCCTTTACCTGTTGTATACAATCTCCAGCCATAGTTCTACCACCCCTACCTGTTGTATCCAATGTCAAGCTATAGTTCAGCTTCCTCTGCCTGTTGTATCCAATAAACAGCCATAGTTCCACCTTCTCTATCTGCTGTTTCCAATGACCAGCCATAGTTCCACTTCATCTGCCTGTTGTATCCACTGAACAGCCATAGTTCCACCTCATCTGCCTGTTGTATCCAATGTACAATAATAGTTCCACCTCCTCAGCCTGTTGTATCCAATGTCCTACCATAGTTCTACTTCCTCAACTCTTATTGAATATGTATCGAATATACAGCCATAGTTCATCCTCCTTGGCTTGTTGTATCCAATATACAACCATAGTTCCACCTCCCCTGCCTGTTGTATCCAATGTCCAATCATAGTTCCACCCTCTCAGCTTCTTGTATCCAATGTCAGGCCATATTTCCACCTCCTCTGCCGTTTGTATACAATGACCAGCCATAGTTCCACCTCCTCTACCTGTTGTATCCAATGTGCAGCCATAGTTCCATCACCCCTACCTGTTGTATCCAATGTCAAGCTATAGTTCAGCCTCCTCTGCCTGTTGTATCCGATAAACAGCCATAGTTCCACCTCCTCTACCTGCTGTTTCCAATGACCAGCCATAGTTCCACTTCATCTGCCTGTTGTATGCAATGACCAGCCATAGTTCCACTTAATCTGCCTGTTGTATCCACTGAACAGCCATAGATCCACCTCTTCTGCCTGTTGTATCCAATGTCCAGCCATAGTTCCACCTCACATCTGCCTGTTGTATCCAATGTCTAATCATAGTTCCACCTTCTCTGCCTGCTGTATCCAATGTCCAGCCTTAGATCCACCTTCTCTGCCTGCTGTATCCAATGTTCAGCCATATATCCACCTCCTCTGCCTGTTGTATCCAGTCTCCCTTTCCCTCTCACAAGGTAAGACTGCTGAATGCAACTTTAGCAGAGTTTGCCATTTGCACATGCTATTATTTTATAGCACTGTGTAATATCTTGCCACTTAAATGTTGATTATGCCTGTATTTAACTGGCATAGCTTTGCATTAACATAATAGTATTGATTGTGCCTCTTATGATTGCCTTATTCGTTTTCTTGCCCATTACAGGATTCAATCCATCGTGGAACGTGAGTTATGAGTTTGAGATTGATGTGCCGGCCCTCGCTATGGTTCGCTTCCTGGTGGAGGATTACGATGTCTCGTCTAGAAATGACTTTGTGGGACAGTACACAGCCCCACTCACCAGTCTGCAGCTAGGTATACACAGAGCTCAGTCATCCTCTATAACCTGAACCTTTATTTCTTTATAAGTTGGATTGCTGCTTGTCCCGTGTAAGCATAGTTTGGGTTGTCCCCTGTAAGAATGTACTTGGGGGCACAACCACCTTGGTGGCCGGTTCACAGGATCCCCGCTGCAGTGGTAATTAACAGAGCATATAAAATCTGGAATTTACAAAGTAAACACCTTATGCTAAGTTTATTTATTCGCAACTTGAATGGGAACATTGCTTCCAGTTGTTCCTCTTTGCAGTGGCATAACTATAATTCATGGTGCCCCCCAGCAAACTTTGATGGGCCCCTTCTGATGTTCCCTTGCCTTCCCTTGGTGCCCCTTAAGACATTGGAACCCATATCACAAGGCTCCTAAAACAAGTGTGGCCATCATGATCTTCACACCCATAACCGCATACATGGCACTGTAGGGAGAGAAGGAATTCTTGGTCCGGCAATCACCGGATCCCCGAATTACCCATGTGCGGACTATAGCATTGCTGCTATAGCCGCTGTAGACTCGGGTGCTATGTGGCCCACTACATTTGCCAAGAAGCCCTGCCTCACCCATAACAAGTGTATTCTGAAAAGGTGACTGTAGTTCTCTTTACTACTACTTCCTACTTTTCACAATGCAGCAAGAAAACCATTATAGTGAGCTTAGGTCCTGTCATTGTTTTTTTTTTTTTTTTGTCTTTGGGATGATGGGAAGGAAATTGGAGAAAGCGCGGAGTCAGGGAATTCAAAGCCTTCAGCGATCAAAAAAAAAAAACACAGAGAATCGCATATAATGTAAAACAATCCTTACACTGCAGAGAAACTGTCATCTAGAGCAGTGTTTCTCAACATTTTATTAGTATGTACCCCTTGTAAAACCCTGTACTCACCAAGTACCTCTAGCATAGTAAACGTTAACACACGTACCCCTTGACAAATATATATTTAACCATAGTACATAATAATTGGTTCCAAACCATTTCCAAGCATTTACTGTTGCTTTTAATTAGCTAAAATACTAATTTGGTGTGTTTAAGATATATCATTTTTTGGAACTCTAAATTTGTTATTCTTGTTTAAGGATATCGACCCCGAGTACCCCCTGGAACCATCAGAAGTACCCCCTGGGTACTTGAGAACCTAGGATCTAGAGTCCTGAATTTTTAACCCTTACAGTTAGAAAAAATAAACACAGCCTAGTTCCCTGTGGAATTGGGACTATGCATATGCATTTACCTCCTATTATGCAGCAAGCACAGAGTAGAGTAAATGCTATAAAGAAGTGGTATGTTTGAATGTTACCTCTGTATACTCCATCCCCTTTGAAAAAGTGTCTGAGCGATGATGTCCAGTGCGGAGTTGGATGCACACAAGTGTCATTGTACAACCATATCCATCTATACCAAATATGTGTGGTAAAGAGATGAACCGACTGGATAGGCATTGAGCAAGTTCTATAGAAAGGCTCTCATGATGTTGTGGTTAGACAAGAATAAATTGTATAGTCTATGGTTCCAGTCCTTGAGAGCCATATTTGTGCCAGTGTTTAGGATGGACTGACGGATAGAGCAGTGTGTTCGACTTCATAAACTGCACCTTTCCCGATTCAGTCCCATCAATTAGAGCTGTGTCAAAAATGCCTTGAGGACTGGAGATCGACACACCTAGTCTATGGCCAGCTGTAGTATGTCAGACACTATCTCATCACCCATTTGATGGAGACAGGTTGATTGTATCTGGTCTTTGCAGTAGCTGACAAGACGACTGGAAAGACGTAGGACATTTCATCAAGTCCATTAACGTTGTCCTTGTGTTTGTCAAAAACCTATGCGGTTCTTGCCTTTTTTTATGATTGCTAACTCAGTAAAGGACCAGCTATTGTATAAATCCGGCATAGCGGGGTCTGAACCCTCTATAACTGTAATTATAGATTGACGGTATACCTTGAAATGAATCAGAGCACTCAGTATATGATTTTATATAAAATATTGTATTTGCTTATCATACAGCATATATACAAAATATGAACAGTTCCAAGTAGTGTTTCCTTCTAACAGTATTCCATCTCATCAATGCTTTAGAGCCAAGCGATCATCAATCTTCTAAGCACATTCAAAAACGTATATAACAGTTGTGTTATGTAGAATAGGATCAAAAGTAGTCTCATCTGTATTAATAGCTGTGTATCTAGTAGCTGTGTAAAACTTGTAGTAATCTTCTTAAAGAGACTCTGAAGCGAGAATAAATCTCGCTTCAGAGCTCATAGTTAGCAGGGGCACGTGTGCCCCTGCTAAACCGCTGCAATAGCGCCGCTAAACGGGGGTCCCTTGACCCCCAAACCCCCCACTGCGACACTTGGTCGCAGACTTGGTCGCTCCTGGAGGCAGGGCTAACGGCTGCAGCCCTGCCTCCAGTCGCGTCTGTCAGCGGCGCATCGCCGCCTCTCCCCCGCCCCTCTCAGTGAAGGAAGACTGAGAGGGGCGGGGGAGAGACGGAGATACGCGCTGACAGACGCGCGTGGGGCAGGGCTGCGGCGGTTAGCCCTGCCCCAACCAGGAAGCGCTCCCCCGCATTACGGAGGGGATTTGGGGGATCAGGGACCCCCGTTAAGCCGCGGGATAGCGGCGGTTTAGCAGGGGCACACGTGCCCCTGCTATCTATGAGGTCTGAAGCGAGATTTATTCTCGCTTCAGACTCTCTTTAAAGAAATAGCATAAAAAATAGCTTCCAAAAAACTTCTTGCTAATATCTTAACATAGCTTAATGCTGAAAAATGAATAAAGTAAATCACCAGAATATTAAGCATATTACCCCTTCTCTGTCATCTCTTCAGTATGTAGAACCACGTATGGGATGGTAGCTTCTGCCTCATGTGTCTTCTCAGGAGATTGGTAGGCTAGGGAAAACTATGAGCTTTCATCTCCTACTTTTATAGTGATTGGATGAAATATGGCTGCCTGATTTGGAATTTCCCTAAATCCCAGGTTCTTATTGGCTAAAACTTTGGTGCGTAACTCGCTATCTTTGACATTTAAAACACCCATAACACTTTTTCTGTTTTGAATACCTTAGTTATCTTAACTGTGAGAATCTACGTAGGTTTAGTAAGTTTACACATTCTGACATTTGATTATCTAGTCACTTACTTATTATTTATTTAAACATGGACGTCACCAGCCATCTTGTCTGCTGGTTGACTTATTTGCCCCAGACATTGGGACTTTCAAACATTAAACAATGTCATTTGTGGCGCATTTCTGATGTGTTCTTCTGCTAATTTGTTTGGAATGTGTCTGTCCTTTCCCAAACAAGAAATAGGGCATGTTAACCCAAACAATCTGTGAACTACATATATAGTAATGTAATGCTTATTGAAGTACACAGGGCTTCTAATATACTCATTTAAATAAAAGCTTACTATATAATTCTTCTTAAAAACAATTAATCATATAGAAGATATAATTGCATATTAAAATGTAATATAACATTTTCTATATATGTTTCTTTCTTATGAAGAAATGAATATAATAATTTCTACCGGCAGATGTCACCATTTAATCATTTTAATAGCAAGCAGTATTAATAATATTCATTTTATAAGACTATGAAACTGCCAGGTGGCATAATTGTCCTCAATATGGGACAATTGAAAAAACCTTGCAAAATTTTGACATTCCAAAGGACACTCCTAGTCAAAACATCTTTGTGGAACACATCTTATGTGTTTCAAGCTTTTACTGGCAGAATCCAGCATTTAAATAGATTTCAAAATAATACATTCTATTATATGTTGTTATAGGGTTTAACAATAATTATTTCTTTCTTTAGAAGGAATGTATTGATTATTGTATCTTTCTGCAATATAAAATGGCAACAGCGCTTCTTAAGACAATGGTATTAAACTTCAATTTGCTTATACTTTTTCATATTTTGACTTTCTCTGGCTGGGAAATGTTATCTTTTCCTGCTGGCTGTAACGGCCTTGTAACAAGTACAGGTAGTCCCCAGTTAACGAACGAGATAAGGGACTGTAGGTTCATTCTTAACCTGAATCTGTTCTCAAGTCGGAAAAATGTGCTATCTCTGTCCCCTGTGCCTCCAGTGTCCCCCTCTGTGTCACCTCTGCCCTCTGTGCCTGCTTATACAAGTTTAAATGCCGTTTTTTCTTTGAACTTTTTAAAATCTATTTTCTCAAAAACTACAAGTCCAATTTGAAGAAAACATTTTGGCTTGTTCCCATGGAAAAGCTGACTCTATGCCGTTCGTAAGTCGGGCATTCGTAAGTAGAGGACCACCTGTACATGTCAACAATCTTCTAGCTTACAAGTTAAAATAATCTTATAAAAGTTTCACTGTCTGGAATATGCTGAGATGTCCCAGAGCAATATTTTAAAGAAGTACCCCAACCTTACAATTACATTTTGCATGGAACATTAAAACTTAAAACCTACACATATGACAGCTTTTCCTGCATAAATAAACTGCTAGAATTCTGACATCTGAGGTCTTGATTCATTTTTTTGTAGAGTTACTAGTGAAATACAATGGAACTGTGGGATTTCCATTTAGTGACCGCTAATTCTTCTTCCCTTAGGTTACCGTCACATCCGCCTGCTGAACAAGAACGGCGATCTCCTCCCCTCGGCCACTCTGTTTGTGCACTTAATGCTGCGGGACGCCAAAGGCTGACAATGTTTACATCACTCCTCTTTTTTTATTCTATTTTTTTTTGTTTTAACTGCTCTTTTAAGTAGATTTTTAGGTCAGATCTTTTTAATTTGTTAGGAAAAAAAAGGTGTTGAGCAATGTTTATCCTATTTTTATAAAAAAAAAAAAAAAAAAAGTTAATGTATTATAATTTTTAACGTTTTGCTGAGGTTTTAGAAAATTGATTAGTTTTTATGTAAGTAACTGAGATGCAGTAGTTAGTTTCAATTCTGACATTTATCTGAAAGGGAATGTGCAAAAACAGCACTTTGCCATCTCTAGATGGGAGGTGGCGCCATCTATGGGTGGAACAGAGAATGGCACCACAGAAAGGGGGTTTTTTTGAGAGTAATTTATTTAATGCGTTCTGCTGACAATCGTTTTTGTTCGAGGTAGTAGTAGAAGGGTAGAGAAGGACTTTATACAAGATCTTAAAGTACAGTTGACCTGAGAGGGGATATGGATGCTGTTATATTTTTCTTTTAAACAATGCACATTGCCTGGCAGTCCTGCTGATCTTCTGCCTAGTCACTGAACAACCATGAAGATCAGATGTTTGACTTAAATTTGACTGCATTTGCTGCATGCTTGTTTCAGGTGTGTGATTGAGACACTACTGAAGCTAGAATGATCAGCAAGACTGTTAGGCAACTGATATTGTCTAAATGGAAATAAATATAGCAACCTCTAAATCCCTCTCAGGTCAGTTGTCCTATAGACTCCTGCCGCTAATGACTGGAATATATGGAATGGGGGTGGGGGGGGGCATTACTGACCTCCTAAACGGTGTTCCTTTTCTGGAGGTTATGAACACCTTATCCATTGGTAACTGTTGGGTTTCTGAACGGTTCCTTACTGCCTGTGTTTCAGTTGGCTATCCTGCTTCAGTCCTGGGACTGATTACCCAGAATTCTTTGCACAGTGGCAATTTTTGCATGTGCCTTAAGTGCTGGGCTGAGACAGCATAAAACGAATTATTCAGCTCAGTTATTACTTATTTTAGTCTAACTAGATCACATGATGCCTTGTTACTATACAAGTTATGCTATAGGCTGAACCTGTAGGTTATTACTGTGCCTCATGTGCAATACATGACACTGACTGACACTGTTAATATAGAGTTAGTTGTTTTACAGGAGATCTTCTAAGAGGTGGCAATAAACTATTCAGGTTATGATCAGATTATACCTGTACTGCTTCCATGGGTTCTGTCTGCTACTGATCAGCAGCCCGCTGAAACAGAATGCACTCTATAGACTTGGGAAGTTTGGGAGCATTGTTAATAGATTTTCTATAATTGGCACAAGGGGGACATCACTGTATCGTATAAGGATATCATCCCATGTGCCACCTTCTATGCACTACATACACTGTGATTTATAACTACATTTAAAGAGCTACTCCTATTTGCAATGTAAACTCTAGCAGTCTGTTGTTTTATTGAAATGTACTGTATAGTTCTTTGCATTATTCCTCAATTTGTCCCTCTTGTGTAATCGTCCTTGTTCAGATCTAACTTAGTAAGAATCGCACACCTGTACTGGAGCAGGTAAACAATGGTGCTGGAACCTTAACCAAACGTACAACCAATCCAGTGAGGGGTCCACACACAAACAGATTGCAGGAACAGAGCAATTTTAAGTGTCCCATCACATGCACATGTGGAGACATCTGACTGCCGACGATCGTTTCGCGTACATGTTTTAATTGCCTTGTGCCTTGAAAAAGGGGACCTAATTGGCCCGAAACGATGGTCGGTGAACGGTCAGATGTCTGTACATGTGTATACAATGGCACAATAATAATTTCACTGTTCCTGCAATCTGCTTGTGTGCGGACTGCTTCAGGTCTAAAAGTTGTTTTTCATGAAGCTTCCTGCCTGGGGGGGGGGGGGGGGGGGGAGGAGATGTTAGTGGTGGCACTTCTGAATGACTCTCCCCAGCATTGAAGATGGGTTTAAAAGTAAACCCCACTAAGTGAATCCATACATGCATGTACAAAAGGCCTTCCACCATGTTTGGCTTATATATGAATAGATGGACTGCTGCACCAGGCTACAGGCAGCTTCCAGAGACCACAAATAGATTAGCATATTATTTAGCAATAATAACAAACTATGCTTTAGCCCACAGCATGCAGGGATTACTGAGGTTGGAGAACCTAAGAGATCAAACAATGGGTGGTTTTTCCTTTCGAAAATTATCTGCTGTTAGAATTTTTTGACCTGGGAGTCAATCTTATGACCTCATTCTTCACAGTAAGGGGCAGTACCTCTGGATTGTCTCAGCTAAGCTCAGTTTGGTTGTTGTTGGGTCATATTAGAATATAGGGAGGGTTGCTGGAAGCCTTAGCGCATTTGATTTGTGATACTGCAGCCAAATGCAAATATCACAGCAATTGAGGTTTGTGCGCATAACTGCTGTAATGTATTAACTATTTAAGCAACCCAATCAAGGGCAGGAGGGTTACAAAAAATGTTCCCTTGTAATAGCAGATCATTTCTGAAAAAATCACATATGGTTTGCTGGAACACTGACGGTCTTCTCCAGCCTTTTATATCAACCCAAATGTGTCTTTGTTGATTGTAGGTGACTCATCTATTATTCAAACACACTAAATCTGACAACTGTACTTCCAGCCCTCGTGTGCCTTTTATCTGATGTATATTAAATCCAATCTCCAACCAGAATCTTTCTCCTAGGTTTGGGTATGAAGGGTAGTTATGTTAGAGATTCGTTCCATTTGCTGTAGGAAACTGGGGATACAGAAAATGCCAACAGTCATAGGGGTGGATGCAATAAATTCTGGTAAGTTTGCTGTGCATAGAGCTCGCATATCAAGTTAACTGGTACTTGTGCCATTTGAGTAACGCGCAATTAGCGCAACATACTGTAGTTAGGTGATGTGCAAGTTGCTATGCTAACTAGCATTATGCAACTCGTGCATTACCTGAGTACTGAGTTGCGCTAACTGCGCAATGTTTACTACTCAAATGGCGTAAGAGCCTGAACACAATAGTACACATCTATCCGCTGCTGTCCACTTTTCAGCAATGCGTATGAGCCTGTAATATTGAGGTGTCGCTGAAAAGCGGACAGAAGCACGCTAGTGTGTTAAAGCGGAACTGAAGATTTTTTTTTTTTTTTTAAAAAGCGTTTCACTTACCTGGAGCTTCTCTCAGCCCCCTGCAGCCACCCTGTGCCCTCGCAGTCCTGGACCGATCCTCCGTTCCCCCCACCGTGGTGGAGTTTCGTTTCTTGTAAGTCGCCTGCGTGGCCCTGGCCATGCTTATCCTTCTTTGCGATGAAACTGCACCACGGCGAAGGAACGGAGGATCGTTGAATACTGGTGCGGGACAGGACGGCTGCAGGGGGCTGAGAGAAGCCCCAGGTAGGTGAAACTTTTTTTTAAATATTCAGTTACACTTTGAGGCTATCAGTACCAGTGCACTTACCGCGTGCAGAGCATTCAACCCCCATAGTTTCTAAACCTTTTTTTGTTCTGGCCAAAACTAAATTATCTGTTTTACATAGAGTTGGACTTTGGTAAAGTTCTTGGTTTTGGGGTGTACTTTTCCCAAAGTCAGATGACTGCCCCATTGCATAGGCAATCTTGTTTTGTTTTATACTCTGCACATTGCGCAGTCTTGTTAAGTTATCTTTTAATATTGTTTTATGTACATATGGCCTGTAAACTTATGAAGAGCATGTACTATCATTTTTCTTGCCGAATCAGCTCCTGTATCCTGGGTTTTCTTGCTTTAACTTCATCCAGTGTAAAAATGTTACTCTTGATATATGGGTTACCTTCTATGCAAATAAAAGGTTTTTCAGGCTTATTTTCTGACTCTTGCTTATTATGTATTTACTTAGCGAGTAGATGGGGATGAATACATTTTTTTAAGCGACCTGTTTAAAATGGAAATTCTGGATTTCCATGTAAATGGCATGTGTACTTCTACTGAAAATGCATGTGATTAAAGGACATCTAAACTGCAAAAAAAAAGACTTTAAAGTCTGAATGGTAGTGGGTAGGAGGGAGGCGCCCAATGTGTGTTGTGTTTTAATGTTTTAACTACTTGGCGACTGCTCCACGCCAATTGGCGTGAGCAGTGCGGCAGCCCCAGGACCGCTCCACGCCGGTTGGCGTGTACGGCCGTCTATGGGGCTAGTGGGAGATCGCACGCACATCTCCTGCTTGAGGGGTGGAGCTCCGCCTTCACTCTCCGAGCGGCGGAGACGCTGTCTAATAGGGTAGTACAGCGCTGTGATTAGCAGCGGCGCTGTATTGGGGACAGCCATGTGACACGGCTGTCCCCCTGGGAATTTAGAGAGCGATCGGCTCTCGTGGGCAGAAGCCTATGACAGCCGATCGCCATGGTTGGCCGGCTATGGAGAGGGAGGGAGGGGAGATGATAAAAAAAAATATATTATAAAAAATAAAGCAATAACTATTAAAAAAAAAATAAAAAAAAAAAATCTGGGGGACCATCAGACCCCACCAACAGAGAGCTCTGTTGGGGGGGGGAACACTTGTGTGCTGTGTGACTATTTTACTAAAACTGGCCTGATCACTCGGGGGGATTTCACACTGCAGTCCTCACATGGTTAAAATATAAATTTAAAAAAATATAATAAAATGAGTGCTAATTGCTTACCTCTCCAGAAGACAATGGCCTCAATTCACTAAGATCATGCTGGAGATGAGGCAAGAGTAAACTTACCACCACACAGTGAGGGCCCTTTTCCACCAGCGCGTTTGCGCTGGCCGAATCGTAAAGTCGCAAACCGCTAGCGATTTTACAATCGCTACGGTTTGCTTTTTAACATAGGAATCGCGGTAGGTCATTTCCACTACCGCGATTCGTTTTTGACGGGAACGCGAACGCGCGGCGGAGCGATATTTGCTGCGATTTTGCTATGCAGTGCATAGCATAGCAAAATCGCGGCCGCAAACGTCGGGAAATCGTCGGAATTGGGATTCAGCAATCGCTAGCGTTCAGCGTGAACGCTAGCGACTGCTAGTGGAAAAGGGCCCTGAGAGAGTTCTCTTATCTCTTCATTCCTTAAAGAGAATCTGTATTGTTAAAATCGCACAAAAGTAAACATACCAGTGCGTTAGGGGACATCTCCTATTACCCTCTGTCACAATTTCGCCGCTCCTCGCCGCATTAAAAGTGGTTAAAAACAGTTTTTAAAAGTTTGTTTATAAACAAACAAAATGGCCACCAAAACAGGAAGTAGGTTGATGTACAGTATGTCCACACATAGAAAATACATCCATACACAAGCAGGCTGTATACAGCCTTCCTTTTGAATCTCAAGAGATCATTGTGTGTTTCTTTCCCCCTGCAGTTCTCATGCATTGAAGTTTCAGGCTGCTTGTTTTTCTCCTGCAAACAGCTTTGCCCTTGTCTGTAATTCCTCAGTATGTGAAAGCCCAGCCAGCTCAGAGGACGATTTATCCAGCTTGTAAAAGATAAGAGAGAAGAGAGAAGCTGCTCTAATCTAAATAATACACAGGCAGTGTGCATAGAGGGGCCTGGAAGGGGGAGTTCATAGCAGAACCACAACACTGAAGAACTTGGCAGCCTTCCAGACACAGGCCGACAAGTCTGACAGGGGAAAGGTACATTGATTTATTACAGAGATAGTGATAGTAGAACGTGCTGCAGTAAGCCAGAACACATTAGAATAGCTTTTGGAACTTGTAGGATTATAAAAAACAGGATGCAATTTTTGTTACGGAGTCTCTTTAAGTTACCTCCTCTGTAGTTATTTTCACACACAGTTCATTAACAGCCTGGCCCATATGCAATTCCTTTTTTCACCTGACTTTTCTCCTAGGAGATAATTTTTCATCTTCCATTTAAAATAACTTTCCAGCACTATTCAACTTAAAAAGTACCAAAAAGTGGGCGAGAAAGTGCTATTAAAATTATTTTGAGTATTTTCTTGCTTGCTGGTGGCTTAAAAGAAATTTTATTTGCAAGTTTAAACTTATCTCCTAGGAGAAAACTCAGGTGAAAAAGTGAATTGCATATGGCCCCCTGTCTTTAACTTTAGAATTCTGGAGTTATTTTAAGGATTGAAGAGTTAACTGACAGAAGAGTTAACTTTAGGTTTGCCTGAGGTAAAATGTTTCCTGAATACTACATGCCTTATCACCATGGTGATAACTCTAGAAACGTTAACGACAGGAGATACGTTTAGTGAATTGAGGCCAGTGCCTCTAATCCATTTTAGACTACACTCTATCCCCTATGCCATCAAGGCATTTTGTATTGACCTGAGGAAGCAGGCAATGACCCGTGAAACGCATTGTCATTGCTTTTTGAACAAATCAGTTGAACTGGTGTCTATATCTTAAGTGATTACCTCTTTTTATTTTATTTATTTGTATTTTAAAATAATAAAATAGAACATACATTGGGCGCCTCCATCCTACCCATTAACATTTATGATGATTCTTTAAGGCTGCTTACACACTAAGACGTTACAGGCGCACGTTAGTGCGCCTGTAACGCTCCCCCAACGCACAGCAATGTAACACAAGTGGGCTGTTCACACAGCCCACGTTGCGTTACATGTAACGCTGCACGTTCTCCGGCAAGTGCAGCATGCTACGGCGTTACAGCGGCTATAGCCGCGTTAGACTGTTTGCACATGTGCAGTGGGGGGGCGGAGAGGAGGCGGGGAGAGCCAGCTACAGTAGCCGCGCACATGGCTACTTAATATTCACTGCACTGGCAGCCGCTGATTGGCCGGCGGGACCACGTGATGCGGAGTGTCTCGCTCCGCATCACGTGGTCCCGCTGGCCAATCAGCGCCACTCTGGGAGACACTATAGGAATCGAGCTGCCTAACGCGGCTCACTCTACCGTCGGCTCTTGCAGCACCATACGTTGTGTTAGGTGCACGTTATGCGACCTTAACGTAGCACCTAACGCAACGTCTTGGTGTGCAAGTAGCCTTACTGCCATCAATTGACTTTTCTTAGAAATTATAAAATGGGTCATTTGGCGTTTCAGGAAGTTGTGTGTGGCCCATAAGCAGCTTGTAGAGATCTGGCATATTTCAGCCCTGTTCAGATGGTTCATGTGCTTTTGCTGAGGGGAAGGAGGAGGGAAGCTGCATGCAAACATGCCTGGTGCCAACTTATCTGGCAAACAACACTTCCATCTGCGGTCAGCAGCATTATGCTGGTGACATCTGCTGCAAGCGTACAGACATGATTCATGAACCGGTCCAGCAACTAAATTGCCAGCATGGTGGGATTCTTGGGCTGGAATGGAAGGTTCAGTACTGTGAGGTAATAAGGCCCTACTGTATTGCACAGTGCTGTCAGTAACCAATGCTGGCCGCTCTGTGCAATGCAGCCCTGCCTGGATACTTACAGCAGTGTGCAATGCAGCAAAGTCTTGTTACTAATTACAGTGTGCAATGCAGCACAGCCTGGTTACTAACAGCAGTGTGCAATGCAGGCTATGATATATTGCACACTGCTGTCAGACCAGGCTATGCTGTAATGCACAGTGCTATCAATAATCAGGTTCTGCTGTATTGCACAGTAATATACTGTAAATGTTACGTGGTCTGGGTTTAGGAACCTACACCACGGAATTACTAAACGTACAAACCAGGTGAGCCAGTTCACATCTGTGTATTTTGAATGTGTATTTAGTAGTGTTTCTGGAGCCAATATCAATATGTGCTAAAGAGACTAAACCTGTTTATTCTAGTGTCAGAGGTGGAGAGAAACTTTAGATAGAACACAGCTTAAAGCAAACCTGAACTGAAAATTAAAAGTGAAAATAAACACACTTCATACATACCTCCCATGTAGTCTATTTATCACACTCTTTCTCCTCTCCTTGTTCACTGTGATATGACATTCATTTTAAAAATGGTGATGACCCTGTAACAGTTTTCAGGTCAGCATACTGTTAAACTGTAATATCTCATACATGGACATTAACTTGCACATCAGTTGTCCTTTTACTTGTAACTGACAGCAAATTATATATAACTGATATATTTCATATATATATATATACAAGGTTTTGTCAGAACTAGAAGAAAACTTTGTTAGAAGGTAATGTTAAAGGGAAGGTTCAGGGACTAGCTAAAAAAAATTAAAATCCATTTCCACTTACCTGGGGCTTCCTCCAGCCCGTGGCAGGCAGGAGGTGCCCTCGGCGCCGCTCCGCAGGCTCCCGGTGGCCGACCCGACCTGGCCAGGCCGGGCCTCTTCTGCGCTCCGTGGTGCGTTCCACGCCGGCGCGCTGACGTCATTGGACGTCCTCCGGGTTGTACTGCGCAGGCTCAGAACTACTGAGCCTGCGCAGTACAGCCCGGAGGACGTCCGATGACGTCAGCGCGCCGGCGTGGAACGCACCATGGAGCGCAGAAGAGGCCCGACCTAGCGCCGGCCTGGTCGGGTCGGCCACCGGGAGCCTGCGGAGCGGCGCCGAGGGCACCTCCTGCCTGCCACGGGCTGGAGGAAGCCCCAGGTAAGTGGAAATGGATTTTTATTTTTTTTAGCTAGTCCCTGAACCTTCCCTTTAAGCTTCTGAGAGGAACTGACGGTGAGGTAAGTATGTAATATTTATTCGCAGATACATCATGTTTTCATTTTAACCACTTGAGGTCCGCAGTGTTAAACCCCCCCTAAAGACCAGGCCATTTTTCTAGAAATAGGCCGCCGCATCTGTAAGGCTTCACTGCAGGGCCGAACATGTCAGCACGTAATTATTTCCCCCCCCCTTCCTCCCCACCAACAGAGCTTTCTGTTAGTCTGATCACCAACAAGATTGTTTATTTACTGTAAATATTTGTTTTATTATTTTAACTACCTGGGGACCGCCTAATGCCTATTGGCGTTAAGTCCTGGGGCTGCAGTTTCCCAGGGAACAGCCGCACGCATGCGCGATCGTGTCCTGCCACTTCACGGAACGGAGTTGCGTGATTAGCCAGCTAGCCGATCGCGGCTAGCAGGCTGTTTGTAAACGAAAGGGGAAAGAAATCCTCTTTGTTTACATCCGTACAGCGCTGCAGTCCCCAGCAGTGCTGTACGAGATCGGTGATCACCGGCCTCTGATTGGCCGGGGAGCGCCGTCCTGTCATAGGCTGATTCCTATGAGAGGTGGAACAGGACTGATCGCCGTCCTGTTCTATTCAGAGCACAGAGGGGAGGAGGGAAGGGGAGGCGGGAGAGACGGGGAGAGAGAGCTTCGATGAGGCTGAAGAAAAAAAAAATAAACTGCTGCAGCGATCGGACCCCTCCGGCGGCATGTCCCCTTAGGGACAAAAAAAGGTGAGTCCGATCGCTGGGCTCCATAGCTGGGCTGTGCAGGAGGCTGAAAAGCCTGCACAGCCCAGCGCAACAAAAAAGAGCCTGGTCGTTACCCCCTAATGACCAGGCTCTTTTTTGTTGCACTGGGCTGTGCACTGTGGTCGTCTCGTCAAGTGGTTAAAGGGGTTCTTCCGCGAATGAGGAAAAAAATAAAAAGTGGTTTATGCATAAACTATTAAACATCCCTCTAAAATAGTGTAAAAAGTTTTTTTTAAAAAAATGAATCGTTTCATCAATATAAGATGTATTGTAAATAGTGACGTATGAAGGACTGGGAGGCTAATCCATTTGCTAGGGGTGTTTTTTTTTTTTTTTTTTTTTTACTTTCTTTTACAACCATAACTGCTCCCTACATAGTTTTCAGTGGTATAACCCACTTCTAGCAGGAATTGCCATTATAACTCTAACTGCTAAACTGCTGAATGTGTTTACATTGTTGCTAGGCAACCAGACCCTGGTGCAGAGACTCCTTTTGTGAAAAGAGTCATAAGCAGCTGGGAGAATCAGTCCCATCTACACCATATGATTCTTTGTCAGATTCGATTCAATTTGATTCGATTATTTGATTTGATTCAATCTGACATGTCTGATTCATGATTCGATTCAATTTGAATCGAATCATGAATTGGACATGTCAGATTGAATCAAATCATATCAAGGAATCGAATCAAATTGAGTCGAACCTGACAGAATCATGTGGTGTAGATGGGACTGATTCTCCCAGGTGCTTATGACTCTTTTCACAAAAGGAGTCTCTGCACCAGGGTCTGGTTGCCTAGCAACAATGTAAACACATATTCAGCAGTTTAGCAGTTACGGTTATAATGGCGATTCCTGCTAGAAGTGGGTTATACCACTGAAAACTATGTAGGGAGCAGTTATGGTTGTAAAAGAAAGTAAAAAAAAAAAAAAAAAACACCCCTAACAAATGGATTAGCCTCCCAGCCGTCATCCGTTATGATTTACAATACATGTTATATTGATGAAACCAATCATTTAAAAAAAAAAAAAAAACTTTTTACACTATTTTACAAGGATGTTTAATAGTTTATGCATAAACCACTTTTTATTTTTTTCCTCATTCAGAGGGGACAGCTGTGTCACATGGCTGTCCCCAGTACAGCACTGCCTTGCATCGCAGCGCTGTACAGCAATAAGACGGTGGTTTCGCAGTCTAATAGTCTCCCAGCTGCGATCTCCGCTGGGAGACTGAAGGCGGAGTGGAGTGCCGCCATGAGAGCGGGGATGCCCGCAAACCACGCCCCAAGGACCTTGCGCTGATTGGCTTTAGACAGTCCTGGGGCTGTGGCCGCGTCCACACCTGTCAGCCTGTCGCGGTCGGCAAGAAGTTAAACAATGTTACTTGGTTCAGGTTCCCTTTAAATGGTGTAATGTTGTCACTACAATATCCTACTGTATGTAAATGTAACTTTTAACAGTCTGCTACAAATACAGCTCTGGAAAAAATAATAAAATTATAAAAAAAAAAAAGTGACCTCCCAAATTACTGACTATGCGTCACTATAGCCTTAATTCTCATTACCCGAATTTCCAGCACTGATTTTTACCTGACTTGTCAGAGAGATCTTTTTTCTTTACCATTTTGCTTGAAAATGGTGGTCTGCTTAATAATGTGGGACACCCTTCTTTAATAGTTTTTCCTTTAATCGGTCTCACCTGGCAAACTAGTTATCAGAGATTGATTTTAGCGATCAAAAGAGACCTGAGACAATACCATCCATGGGTTTAATTGAAAAAGAACATATTTTATATTTATGACACTTAAAAACAATGTGCATAAATACAAAAACATTGGCTTCCTTCTGCTAAAACTCTTTCCAACTCCAGCCGTACGATGCTTCACGCCATACAACTCCAGCCGTACGATGCTCCACGCCATACAACTCCAGCCGTACGATGCTCCACGCCATACAACTCCAGCCGTACGATGCTCCACGCCATACAACTCCAGCCGTACGATGCTCCACGCCATACAACTCCAGCCGTACGATGCTCCACGCCATACAACTCCAGCCGTACGATGCTCCACGCCATACAACTCCAGCCGTACGATGCTCCACGCCATACAACTCCAGCCGTACGATGCTCCACGCCATACAACTCCAGCCGTACGATGCTCCACGCCATACAACTCCAGCCGTACGATGCTCCACGCCATACAACTCCAGCCGTACGATGCTCCACGCCATACAACTCCAGCCGTACGATGCTCCACGCCATACAACTCCAGCCGTACGATGCTCCACGCCATACAACTCCAGCCGTACGATGCTCCACGCCATACAACTCCAGCCGTACGATGCTCCACGCCATACAACTCCAGCCGTACAATGCTCCACGCCATACAACTCCAGCCGTACAATGCTCCACGCCATACAACTCCAGCCGTACAATGCTCCACGCCATACAACTCCAGCCGTACAATGCTCCACGCCATACAACTCCAGCAGTACAATGCTCCACGCCATACAACTCCAGCAGTACAATGCTCCATGCATAGCTCCCAAGTGTCCCTCTTTCGGAGGGACAGTCCCTCTTTCCTCCTCATTTGTCCCTCTTTCAGGACTTTGTCCCTCTTTCTATGTAAATATATATATTTGTCTATTAAAAAATGTCTGACTCTAAACTTTATTCCCATCCTTTAAATTGATATATTACTAATTTTAAATCAACACGAAGAAAAATGGACCAGTATGGAAAGGACCAGTGTGGTTTGAATTATAAAACATATTTTCCTTATGAAATCTTTATGGTATGTGTGACAAGGGTGTGATTAGGGGTGTGGCTTAAGTGTCCCTTTTTCTCATCTCAAAAAGTTGGGAGGTACAGTATGCCCCATGCCATGTAACTCCAGCCACACAATGCTCCATGCCATACAACTCCAGCGGTATAATGCTCCACCCCATACAACTCCAGCGGTATAATGCTCCACCCCATACAACTCCAGCGGTATAATGCTCCACCCCATACAACTCCAGCGGTATAATGCTCCACGCCATACAACTCCAGCGGTATAATGCTCCACGCCATACAACCCCTGCGGTATAATGCTCCACGCCATACAACTCCAGCCGCACAATGCTCCGTGCCATACAACTCCAGCCGCACAATGCTCCATGCTATACAACTCCAGCAATACAATGCTTCACGCCATACAACTCCAGCAGTACGATGCTTCACGCCATACAACTCCAGCCGTACGATGCTCCACGCCATACAACTCCAGCCGCACAATGCTCCGTGCCATACAACTCCAGCCGCACAATGCTCCATGCCATACAACTCCAGCAGTATAATGCTCCACGCCATACAACTCCAGCAGTACAATCCTCCACACCATACATCTCAAGCAGTACAATGCTCCACGCCATGCAACTCCAGCCGTACAATGCTCCACGCCATACAACTCCAGCCGTACAATGCTCCACGCCATACAACTCCAGCCGTACGATGCTCCACGCCATACAACTCCAGCCGTACGATGCTTCACGCCATACAACTCCAGCCGTACGATGCTCCACGCCATACAACTCCAGCCGTACGATGCTTCACGCCATACAACTCCAGCCGTACGATGCTCCACGCCATACAACTCCAGCAGTACAATGCTCCACGCCATACAACTCCAGCCGTACGATGCTCCACGCCATACAACTCCAGCAGTACAATGCTCCACGTCATACAACTCCAGCAATACAATGCTTCACGCCACACAACTCCAGCCGTACGATGCTTCACGCCACACAACTCCAGCCGTACGATGCTTCACGCCACACAACTCCAGCCGTACGATGCTTCACGCCACACAACTCCAGCCGTACGATGCTCCACGCCATACAACTCCAGCCGTACGATGCTCCACGCCATACAACTTCAGCAGTACAATGCTCCATGCCATACAACTCCAGCCGTACAATGCTCCACACCATACAACTCCAGCTGTACAATGCTCCACGCCATACAACTCCAGCCGTACGATGCTCCAAGCCATACAACTCCAGCCGTACGATGCTCCATGCCATACAACTCCAGCCGTACGATGCTCCATGCCATACAACTCCAGCCGTACAATGCTCCATGCCATACAACTCCAGCTGTACAATACTCCACGCCATACAACTCCAGCAGTACAATGCTCCATGCCATACAACTCCAGCCGTACAATGCTCCACACCATACAACTCCAGCCGTACAATGCTCCACGCCATACAACTCCAGCCGTACAATGCTCCATGCCATACAACTCCAGCAGTACAATGCTCCATGCATAGCTCCCAAGTGTCCCTCTTTCGGAGGGACAGTCCCTCTTTGGGAGCTCTGTCCCTCTTTCCTCCTCATTTGTCCCTCTTTCAGGACATTGTCCCTGTTTCTATGTAAATATATATATTTGTCTATTAAAAAATGTCTGACTCTAAACTTTATTCCCATCCTTTAAATTGATATATTACTAATTTTAAATTAACACGAAGAAAAATGGACCAGTATAGAAAGGACCAGTGTGGTTTGAATTATAAAACATATTTTCCTTATGAAATCTTTATGGTATGTGTGACAAGGGTGTGATTAGGGGTGTGGCTGGGGTGTGGCTTAAGTGTCCCTCTTTCTCATCTCAAAAAGTTGGGAGGTACAGTATGCCCCATGCCATGTAACTCCAGCCACACAATGCTCCATGCCATACAACTCCAGCGGTATAATGCTCCACCCCATACAACTCCAGCGGTATAATGCTCCACGCTATACAACTCCAGCGGTATAATGCTCCACGCCATACAACTCCAGCGGTATAATGCTCCACCCCATACAACTCCAGCGGTATAATGCTCCACGCCATACAACTCCAGCGGTATAATGCTCCACGCCATACAACTCCAGCCGCACAATGCTCCGTGCCATACAACTCCAGCCGCACAATGCTCCATGCCATACAACTCCAGCCGCACAATGCTCCATGCCATACAACTCCAGCAGTACAATCCTCCACACCATACATCTCAAGCAGTACAATCCTCCACACCATACATCTCAAGCAGTACAATCCTCCACACCATACATCTCAAGCAGTACAATGCTCCATGCCATACAACTCCAGCCACACAATGCTCCACGCCATACAACTCCAGCCGCACAATGCTCCGTGCCATACAACTCCAGCCGTACAATGCTCCATGCCATACAACTCCAGCCGCACAATGCTCCACGCCATACAACTCCAGCGGTATAATGCTCCACGCCATACAACTCCAGCAGTACAATCCTCCACACCATACATCTCAAGCAGTACAATGCTCCATGCCATACAACTCCAGCCGCACAATGCTCCACGCCATACAACTCCAGCCGCACAATGCTCCGTGCCATACAACTCCAGCCGTACAATGCTCCACGCCATACAACTCCAGCCGCACAATGCTCCATGCCATACAACTCCAGCGGTATAATGCTCCATGCCATACAACTCCAGCCGTACAATGCTCCGTGCCATACAACTCCAGCCGCACAATGCTCCGTGCCATACAACTCCAGCCGTACAATGCTCCGTGCCATACAACTCCAGCGGTATAATGCTCCATGCCATACAACTCCAGCGGTACAATCCTCCACACCATACATCTCAAGCAGTACAATGCTCCACGCCATGCAACTCCAGCAGTACAATGCTCCACGCCATGCAACTCCAGCCGTACAATGCTCCACGCCATACAACTCCAGCCGTACAATGCTTCATGCCATGCAACTCCAGCCGTACAATGCTCCACACCATACAACTCCAGCCGCACAATGCTTCATGCCATGCAACTCCAGCCGTACAATGCTCCACACCATACAACTCCAGCCGCACAATGCTCCACGCCATACAACTCCAGCAGTACAATGCTCCACGCCATGCAACTCCAGCCGTACAATGCTCCATGCCATGCAACTCCAGCAGTACAACGCTCCACAATATACAACTCCAGCCGCACAATGCTCCACGCCATACAACTCCAGCCGTACGATGCTCCACGCCATGCAACTCCAGCGGTATAATGCTTCACGCCATGCAACTCCAGCGGTATAATGCTTCACGCCATGCAACTTCAGCCGTACAATGCTCCATGCCATGCAACTCCAGCAGTACAATGCTCCATGCCATGCAACTCCAGCCGTACAATGCTCCACGCCATGTAACTCCAGCCGCACAATGCTCCACGCCATACAACTCCAGCCGTACGATGCTCCACGCCATGCAACTCCAGTGGTATAATGCTTCACGCGGCGCCATACAACTTCAGCCGTACAATGCTCCATGCCATACGACTCCAGCAGTACAATGCTCCATGCCATGCAACTCCAGCCGTACAATGCTCCACGCCATACAACTCCAGCAGTACAATGCTCCATGCCATGCAACTCCAGCCGTACAATGCTCCACGCCATACAACTCCAGCAGTACAATGCTCCATGCCATGCAACTCCAGCCGTACAATGCTCCATGCTATGCAACTCCAGCCGTACAATGCTCCACGCCATGCAACTCCAGCCGTACAATGCTCCACGCCATGCAACTCCAGCCGTACAATGCTCCATGCCATGCAACTCCAGCCGTACAATGCTCCATGCCATGCAACTCCAGCCGTACAATGCTCCACGCCATGCAACTCCAGCCGTACAATGCTCCACGCCATGCAACTCCAGCCATACAATGCTCCACGCCATACAACTCCAGCCATACACTGCTCCACGCCATACAACTCCAGCCGTACAATGCTCCACGCCATACAACTCCAGCCGTACAATGCTCCATGCCATGCAACTCCAACGGTACAATGCTCCATGCTATGCAACTCCAGCCGTACAATGCTCCACGCCATACAACTCCAGCCGTACAATGCTCCACACCATACAACTCAATTTAAGAATTGCAATCAATTTTTCTCACTGATTGTAACATTTAAAAAAATCTGACCGATGTACCACACCCGTATGTTCAATGTTTCCCCAATTATGATAAAAATGATTGGAAACTATGACAAAATTGCTAGGGTGTGTATATTAATAAATTGACAATCTAGAACACACCATACAATCTTTAGAAAGATTGAAGAAAAATATCTGGCATTCTGGATCGATAAAAATAGAAGAAAACGGGAAATCCGATCGCATTTTTCAGTCTAATAAAAAAAAAAAAAAAGCTTTCGATTTTTTTGGGGAGATCCGATCGTTTTTATCGAATTGCCGTAAAATCGGATCATTTTATTGTATCTTGTGTGGCCACCTTAAAGAGAACCTGTACTGAGTAAAAATATTTAAAATAAATACATGAGGTAACTTCAAATGAAAATTACAGAGTTACCTTGTCATCAGTTCCTCTCAGAAACTCACCATTTTCTTCTGACAATAATCCCTTCCAGTTCTGACAATATTTTGTTAGATCTGAAATATATCAGTTGCTGTCAGTAAAATATCAGTTTCTGTCAGTTATAGCTGAGAGGAAAACTGATGTACCAGGCAATGTCCATGTTTCCCTATGGCTCAAGTGGGCGATGTTACAGTTTAACTGTGTGCTGACCAGAAAGCTGTTATGGGTAATGGCTATTTTCAAAATGGAGGATGGAAAATTCCCTTGATCATAGTGAACAAATAGGACGCAGGACAGGAGAAAGACACTGAGGAGTAGACTACATGGAAGGTAAGTATGACTTGTGTATGCCTATTTTGAATTTTATTTTCAGTACAGGTTTTCTTTAAGTATTAGAAAATTAGCAGCAAAGATATAGTTTCCAGTACAGGAAGAGCTAAGAAACTTCAGTTGTTATCTATGCATAAGAGCTTATCTGAGCTCCACGACCAATTCGACCAATTTGGTCGCTGCTTTTTGGAGCATTTATATATCAAAGAAACAGTCAGACAGATTTAGATAACATTTTTGCTGCTGAAAAATTGAAAGAGTCATTAGCTCTGCTTGTGTGATGCTGGGAATACACGGTTAGTTTTTGAGGTGATTAGATGGGTTCGATAGATAGTTTCCGACATGTTCGATCGCCGTTCAATCGTTTTGCCGCTCGATTTGTCATTGAAGTGAATGGAAAAAGATAAGAAAAATGAGCGGAAGATAAGAGACTCTATTGCAGAATCGAGCGGCAAAAACGATAGAGCGGAGAATCGAGCGGCAGAAACGAACTGTTTATTCCCAGCATAAGCCCCACGCCGTCCTCCCGCAGTCTGTCGTTCTGCTGCGGTGAGCCCCAGTGACTCATTTGATGCCAGTCTGAGTCTACTGTGACGCGCAGACCTCCCACGCATACGCAGTAGACTCAGACTGACGTCACCGAGCCAGTTACCGGGGCTCACTGCGGCTGAACGGCACACTGCGGGAGGAGGGCGTGGGACTTAGATGTGTTTATGGGGCAGGTTGGTTGGCTGGTGCGTGTGGTACACTTGGGCGAACATCGGCCAGGGGTCTGTTGGTCGTCAGAAAATCTAACACATAACTGCCCCATATCCTATTGCCACCGAGATTTTCCACTGTGCCTGAATGATCCTTTTGACCAATTTTAACTGAAAATCAATCAAAAGATTAATCAGGTCTCCATGTTGCAGAACAGAATGGCCCACAAAATCGAGTAATGTATGGTCTCCCTTACTCCGTAGTGGTGCATATCCCTCATCATCATATGCACCCCGTGCACGGACGCCAAAAGCAGAAAGGAGCCTGCTAGACATTGCTGGAGGCTCGGTAAGTATTTCAAAAGCCTCAAAACCCACCAAAAGCACAGTCCCTGTTATCCTTTAGACACGCTGGTTAGTTGAGACTTCCAGTTGCCTGAGTTACAGATAACGGTGACTTTGTCAGACGGTGAAGACTTCTCTGACATTGATGACACTAAACTTAGCTGCCTAAGTTTATTTATCTGATCTGATGAAGGCTGAGATGGCCGAAACATGTAAGGCCCCATTCACACTCAAGTGCTAGCGCTTTTGAAAGCGCTAGTCCAAAAGAAACCTATGGGCCCGTTCTTACTTGGAAAAAATAAATTCAGCGCTCACAATAAAAGTAATAATAATAATAAGCCTCGATGATGCTAAACACCTCTCTGGGCCTATATTGTCCAGGTAACACCTAAATAACAAGTCCAAAAAGAATCTTGTGGGGGTGCTGCAAGATATATGCAAGTTGCTCTGGTGATAGTCTATGCAGGAAATAATCATGCGCTCCCCCTTATCCACAATGATCACACTCGATAAAATATAGAGGTGCAGATCCCCTTGCGGGTACAGACTCACCAGATCCTGAGGTCTCAAGTGACCAAGCCTCACTTCCGGGGGTGTTGGCCCCTCCGTCACTTCTCTGGCTGTTAGATGTCCTCCAACGTCTGCTGGCTCTGCTGGGCTCTCCTTCCCAATCGTGTGAAATGTGGAGATAAAGACAAACAAGAGGACCCGCCTCTATTCGTGCATTATCTTCTTTTATTTCAGTAAAAAAAAATTAAAAACAAGCTTTGTTGCAAAAAAGTTCATAAGGCAGCGGGATGGGTTACAAGAGTGTAGGCTAAGAGGACTTAGCTCCCGGGTGGCCGCCTCCCGCCGTCTGAGATAACCCTCCACGCCGCTGCTGATGTGTTAGAACGCCGCGCCGGGGATCACAGCAGTGACGCCACTCGGCTGCACTTGCTGGCGTACGCGTCACACGCTACGCATGTACGCGTTGACCTCACTCAAGCCACGCCCTACACGTTTCGCTGGTAACAGCTCATCAGGGGCTAATCGTAGTGACGTCCACGCTACCCTTTTATTTCCTAAACAAAAGGTGCTTTAGATCAAGATTTTAAGAAACTAAATGGGTGCATGACTAAAGAGTTAACTACTTGGTGGGACATAGCAACCCTGAAAAAATATTACATTAACCACCCTGGCGTTCTGACTAAATCGCCAGGGTGGCTGCGGGAGGGGTTTTTTTACATAAAAAAAAAACTATTTCATGCAGCCAACTATTTCATGCAGCCACTAGAGGGCGCTCCGGAGGCGTTCTTCCGATCGCCTCCGGCGCCCAGAATAAACAAGGAAGGCCGCAATGAGCGGCCTTTCTTGTTTTGCTTACATCGTCGCCATAGCGACGAGCGGAGTGACATCATGGACGTCAGCCGACGTCCTGACGTCAGACGCCTCCGATCCAGCCCTTAGCGCTGGCCGGAACTTTTTGTTCCAGCTACGCTGGGCTCAGGCGGCTGGGGGGACCCTCTTTCGCCGCTGCTCGCGGCGGATCGCCGCAGAGCGGCGGCGATCGGGCAGCACACGCGGCTGGCAAAGTGCCGGCTGCGTGTGCTGCTCTTTATTTCATGAAAATCGGCCCAGCAGGGCCTGAGCGGCAGCCTCCGGCGGTGATGGACGAGCTGAGCTCGTCCATACCGCCCAGCTGGTTAAAGGAATAGTGCCAAAAACTATCAGATGGGAAATTGAAGCAAATGATGGAGAGGATACGGATATCAATGATAAAGAATGGGAGGAATACACTAATAAATGTGGATTGGGCCTAATGGAAATCCTCATTAGAAGGAAACGGGCTCGGTTAGAACGCATTGGAAAAGAGATTGAGGGAATAAAATCTAAGTTGGACCCATTTAAGAATACTGAGGAATTCCTTGAGAAATCCAAACATCTGTGTGAGACATTGAAACGAAATGAAAAACAAAAAAAATTTGCAAAAGACAGTGAGCTGTTTAGAAATCATGTTGCATACAGATGGCAAACGATAAGAAATACCAGTGCACCCCAGGGGAATATTGTCCCCATACCCAGAGCCGGATTTGTACTTCTTACCGCCCAAGGCCGACTATTACCAGCCGCCCCAACCGAAACCGTATCCTACTACCTCTTTCCACACACACACCCACGCAAAAAATTTTGGGCCGATGATGTCCACTATTGGGGCTAGTGCCGAGGTCTCCATGGCAACGTGAAGTGAATCAATCATGTCACACGGGGGAACTGGTCAATCAAACGATCTACAGGTGATGGGCGTGGTGGGAGCCTTCCACCACACACACATAGTCAAAAGTGGCTCACAATTGGACATTGGGTGGGGTCAGCAACACGTAAAAGTGAGTCCTGTACCCACTGCTGTCTCGAGGGTAACAGCGCTGGCCAGTCAATAATTAAGAAATGGGTACTGTGAGAGGCTGCCTTCTGTATTCTGTACTATTTGCTGGTGCTGCCCCTGGTCCTTTCATCCCCCACACCAAGTGTGTGAGACCCGGCCTTCTGTAACTGCCTGGAGCTGCTGTTATGTCATTGGACAAGGTCTGGCTTTTTGCTAGTCACACACTGATTACAAACGTTTGGTTAATGGACTGCAGCTGCCTGTAGCACAGCACAGGCAGATGCCAGCTGGTACTAATAGTGCAGTTATCCTGACCACTTTCATTTGTTTAGACACTTGCAAATAATGCCCTGAAAATAATGCCCACTGTCTGCAGGCCGCCCCTTGTTTATCTGGTGCCCTAGGCCATGGCCTATGTGGCCTTGCCAGAAATCCGGCCATGCCCATACCCCAAGTGCAGGGAGCCGGGCACTGGAGCCATTCCAAAAAGGGGGAACCAGGGACCCAACCAGCACCCGGTGGGGAGGGGCAGGGGGGCCCCGGATTATTATTATCCCCAAAGAAATCATTGGAGAGGACAGAATAGGCCTGCACCCAAACAAACCCCGATTAACAGAGAGAATGCACATGGAAGGCCATTTAGACCAGCCTATCCTCAACAGGGGCCAAAAAGTCCTAAATACGGGGTACCCACTGGAAATAGATTTCATCCTTTGGAGGAACCATACGATCAGGCCCCTTTTGCATGGAACTATCCGAAACCCAGAATGAGGAGATGGGAGGAGGAGGAGGAGGATTTAGGCCTTTACGGTTCCCCTCGAGGCCAAACAAAAAGAAGAGCAGAAGGGGATGCAGAGGGGGCAGAAGACAAAAGGAGGAGGGAATAACGCAGGATGGTATCTTCAATATCAGTAGGATAGAATTGGGTAAGCAGGAGAAAAGCTTATTGAATAAGGGGCTTAAATATGCCTCCAAAAAATCATTGAACAAATTTTAGACGTATATTGATATTAACAGATTTGTAAGGAGGCTAGATATTAAAAAATATTTTTTGGACAAGCCAGTTGTGAACAGGGAAGGACAACAGGCTGGCCGGTTCAGGCACACCAGCCTGAGGAACAATTCGGTGTTCAACCCTGTAGGTGGTTCGAGGGGCAACACCGTAGAGGCATTCAAAAGGGTGGTGTGCAAAGAACTGGGAGAACTAAATACAAGAAAAGGGGATGGAATCCCTAAGAAGGTGAAAACTTTCTTAGATGAAAATAAGTTAGTGGTAAGACCAGCCGATAAGGGAGGGGGGGGGGGGGGTTGTCATGACCGGTGAGCAATATAATCAGGAGTTGCTCAGGCTGGTCAGTGATGAGGCCACCTATAAGCCCTTGCTTAATGATCCTACCAAAAGGTTTTTTGAGGAACTATGGGAAATATTGAAGGGAGGTTTGAAGGAAGGATTGCTCAATGATCGGGAATTCGACTTCTTGCTCCCATCTGCACCCAGGATACCCATTATCTATCAAGTGCCTAAAGTTCATAAAGACCCAGTACATCCTCCTGGGCGGCCGATCATTAGCAGCATTGGGTCGGTCACCCACAGATTAGGACAATACTTGGATGACATGGTGCAGCCGGCAGTGGCAATGATACCACGCCTACTGAGGGACACGAGACATGCTCTAGAGGTCCTTGAGGGGGTAACTATTGAGCCACACATGCTGCTGGCCACAGCTGACATTTCATCCTTGTATTCAAATATCCCGCATGGTGCGGGGGTGGAGGCGTCACGCAATTATCTAGAGAGAACAGGGATGCATGAAGATCAGATTGATTTTGTTATCAGAGCGTTGGAGTTTGCACTGAGGAGCAACTATTTTTGGTATCAAGGAAAATATTACATACAGATTAAAGGATGTGCGATGGGGGCAGGGTTCGCGCCCAGTTTCGCTAATTTGTTTATGGTGGTTTGGGAAGAACGGGTCCTTGAGAGCCCCGCCTCCATCGCAGTCAAGAAATGGGCCAGATACATAGATGATCTGGTGATTATATGGGATTCCACGGAGGAGGACCTCAAAACATATATAGAATTTTTGAATAATAATGACCTTAATATTGAGTTAAGTATGGACTGTAGTCAGACCAAGGTGCACTTCCTTGACCTGGAGATCAATAAGGGTGATAGCCGACTGTGGACATGTACTTATTTCAAAGAGACCGATAGGAATGGCTACATAGGGACGGATAGTTGTCATCACCCTAATTGGTTTAAATCCGTCCCTGGGAGCCAATTCCTCAGGATTAAAAGAAACTGTACCAGACAGCAGGACTATTGGGAGCAGTCTGAGGTCTTGGAGAGGAGGTTCCTGGACTGTGGGTATGACCAGAATTATGTGCTGAATGAGAGGAAAAGAGTGGCAGATGTGCCCAGAGAGCAAACACTGCGGAAAAGGATAAGAGAGAACACGGGCTTAGATTTTCAAGTAATTACTGGGTTCAATCAACAATACAGAGAGGTAGAAAAAATTATTGGCAGGAATTGGCACATGCTCAAGGCTGATGCTAAAATAGGCCCGTTGGTGCCAGATAGGCCCAAGTTTGTGTACAGGAGGGCCAATAATCTTAAATCACTGCTTGCCCTAAGCTGTGTAAACCCACCTGTAAGTAAGAGGAATCGATGGCAGCAGGATGGTTTCTACCCGTGTAGAACCTGTGGGCCATGTCAGGCGGGCTTAACAGCCAAAGCTACCACTGTTAGTTCATTTTCTAATGGACAAACATTCAAGATAAAGGGGTTTATTACCTGTAGCACCAAGTATGTTGTTTATTGCTTGAACTGCGAATGCGGAAAGCAATATGTGGGACGTACGGGGAGGGAATTGAAGGCACGTTTGGGTGAACATAAATATAAGATCGAGAAGGGGCACACTAATCATAGTGTACCCAGACATTTTGTGAGTAATCATAGATGTAAATTGAGTCAGTTAAAAATGTATGGCATTGAAAAATTGAAACCTTCCTGGAGGGGGTGTAATAAAATCCGTGAATTGTCACGGCTTGAGACAAAATGGATATATGAACTGGAGACATTGGAGCCTAAGAGCATCAATGTTGATATTGATATGAATTGCTTCTTGAATAATTCCTACGTGTCTAAGGGCATCAATATTGATATTGACATGTAGTAGAGGTGTTGTACTGATATTACATCCTATGTGATGGAGGGCACCCAGGGGGCTGTTTCGACGCAGTATAGTGATTGCTGTCTATTATAGCATTGCACCTTTAAGTGATATTGTAGAAATTATTTTTATTCTTAATTTTTATAAATTTTTATAAATTTTTATCATTCCACTGATATAGCATAGCGATGGTTTTGTAATCCTAGTACTGTATCTTTAATGGATATTCCTGAAACTAATGTTATTACTAATTTTATCTGCATAGTTTTGCTGTTAAATTTAGGTATGAGAATATTAATACAGTTGGCATAAAGATGATTTTGCGGCGCTGTGCTGGTGTAACATTACACATAAGTTTCATGTTACTATGGTAACCTAGTGGACTTGATATGTGAAGGGGGAGTTACTTCCTGGATGGTGGCCTGGAGGTGTTTAGGAAATAAAAGGGTAGCGTGGACGTCACTATGATTAGCCCCTGATGAGCTGTTACCAGCGAAACGCGTAGGGCGTGGCTTGAGTGACATCAACGCGTACATGCGTAGTGTGTGACGCGTACGCCAGCAAGTGCAGCTGAGTGGCGTCACTGCTGTGATCCCCGGCGCGGCGTTCTAACACATCAGCAGCGGCGTGGAGGGTTATCTCAGACGGCGGGAGGCGGCCACCCGGGAGCTAAGTCCTCTTAGCTTACACTATTGTAACCCAATCCGCTGCCTTATGAACTTTTTTGCTACAAAGCTTGTTTTTTATTTTTTTTTACTGAAATAAAAGAAGATAATGCACGAATAGAGGCGGGTCCTCTTGTTTGTCTTTATCTCCACATTTCACACGATTGGGAAGAAGAGCCCAGCAGAGCCAGCAGACGTTGGAGGACATCTAACAGCCAGAGAGGTGTCGGGGGGGCCAACACCCCCGGAAGTGAGGCTTGGTCACTTGAGACCTCAGGATCTGGTGAGTCTGTACCCGCAAGGGGATCTGCACCTCTATATTTTATCGAGTGTGATCATTGTGGATAATAATGACGCAATAGCCACCTCTCAGCTAGTTCCTCTCTCGGTAAATTTACACCCGCACTGCTGGCCATGGCTTGAGGAGGAAGCGCGGGACTAGACATCACTGGAGGGAAATCCTTGATTTTATTATATGCCTGCAACTTTTACATAGTAAGTGCAATGTGGTTTTATGATTTACAATAAAAAAAGGTTAATGCACAATACACACTACTCCTTGTTCTCCTTCTAAGTTTTTTTATCAACTTTTTTAATTTTAAATCTTATATACAGAGTACATTGTAATTTTTGTTTGCGCAGACATTCAATTGGTTTTCAATAATTACAGGAAAGTCATTTCAGTGCGAATGTGTTCAATATTTAAACTATTAAAAAAAATACTCTTCAAAAGATTTACTTTTGGACTGAGTTTATTGGATCACGCTCTATGAGACAACAAAAATATATTGTTATTTAAACATCGCATCTTGGCACATTCCTCTCAGCTGTTCTCCTCCACAGCATCTGCCATGGCCGAGGTAATCAGTGAAAGTGTAGAGTAGAGTAACTGACAATATTTGGCAACAGCTGTGGCTATCACTAAAAGTGTATGACGTAATATATGTAGATAATAGGGATGATCACACATATGCAAATTCTTCCGAGTTAATGCAAATGTATGCACATTTTTATGCAAATGTATGGAGCTTGTAAATGGACCAATCAGTTTAAACCTGGGTTTAAATTGATTGGACCATTTTCAAACTACATACATTTGCATAAAAATGCATAATTTCAGAAGAATTTGCATCTCATTGATCATCCCTAGTAGATAATAGGATGGAAAAAATGGCACCAGTTTACCCTGTAGAGGAATGACTATGCTATAATGACACTTTATAAACCCCCTTACTGTGACTTGCAAGTACTGACTTTCTGTGGAATGCTCTAGAACCATCCTCACCGCTGTAGTTCATGATTGGTCCAGGAAGCTGTCCATCATAGCAATGGTCTAATACTAAGATGCTTTGAGAGACAAAGGAGGGTACTCTCAGGCCAAGACAGGCAAAAAGGGCGCCGGACATGTGGGAGCCGCCATAGGCTGTAATGTGAATTACGACTACAGCAACGCTCAGAGGGCAATTTTGACGCCGGCAGAAGACTGAGCCCAAATTGGGGGAGAAAAAAAAATGTGCAATTCAAGCGCCAGCAATGGCTGGAGGGCAAAATGCATCTTATCCCTGGGTCCATGACGGCCTGGAGGGGGAATAGTAATTAAGGCCAACAGGAAATTTGCACTACCAGGGCGAGCCATTTTTTCGGCTTCATCCGGCACCCTTTTTGCATGTATGCCTCTCAGACTGACATCTGCACCTTTAGCCTGTACTGCATTCAGACAAGTGTTTAAAAGCCTGCTTCAGCCACACATTATATACACGAGGTACACACCACCCAGTATACAAATAATTATAGGAATAATGAGAAGAAAAAAAGAAGCTAAATACCTCCATTTCGATGTGATCAGAAGCATTTGTGTGATCTTCCCAGAGCTATGGGGGGGGGTTAAAAAATCTGGGTTCCCTGATAGTGTTTTGCATTGAGGAGGCATGGGTGAGGTGCTTTAATCCCTACCAATATTAATGCAAAATTGGGGCGTGGCCAGCACAATAGCAAACAACTGTGGAGGATGCTGCAGCCTTGATGGTGCAGGTCTTATGCTGGGAATACACCATACGTTTTTTCAGCAGATAGATAATTGGATAGATAATTTCCGACATGTCCGATCTTATTCTCAATTGTTTTTCTGATCGATTTCTCATACAAGTGAATGGAAATTGATAAGAAAAGATAAGAAAATCAATCAAAAAATCAATCAAAAATAAGATCAGACAGTAAATCAACTGAAAAATCTCATCGTATATTCCCAGCATTAGATTCTGCCAAGGACAACTGCGTACATCAGTGGGGCCTAAGACTAGCAGTGGTGGTCACATGGCCGACACTTCTCACATCACAATGAAGGCATGTAAAGGCTTTTTTTATACACTATATGGCTGCTAGTCTACATAGAGGGCATCTTGTTAAAAATAAAATGTTTGGCTGGACTGGTATTAAAGTGTAAAATAGTTTTAATTAGATATGTTAGCTCTGGACACAAAAGACATGCAAGAAGCTATACAGACACAAATTTTCGTTTTTCTGCTCAGGAAATGCTATTTTCGGCATCATTCTGCAGTTGATGCAATATGCGAAACATACAAGTAAATATATATAGCCCCTATTTCACCCATTATTAAGAGACTAAAATAATGTAACAGAAAATCAAAGAATTGGGTATCAAATAGCATGAAAAAAAAAATCTGTATTCAAATAGTGCCTAAACTCCAGTTAGGGCGGCAACAATTCTTGGCAAAATTTTTAGCAAAAGAAAAAAATTTAATTTGTTGTTTTCAGCAAAGAAACATTTATATATCATTTTTGACCTTTTGTAAGTATTTCAGTTTTCTCTGTTTCTGAAACCGCACTCTACGGAGGTGAAAGGATTTAATTCTCTAAAAGGATTCAAAACTCTAGCCCAAAATATTTTGACTTTTGAATATATTCTCCCACTGTATATACTAATCAAGGAGTGTATTTATGTATATTTGTTTTTTACATTAACAGAGCTTCCTAGAGATAAAAGCAAACTTATTTTCAAACCATGCAGCTTGGTTATATCAAGCTTCTTTGACCCTCAGTCAATTCACGTTTTCTCCTATGTTTTTTTCCCCTAGTTGATATTTTTACATCTTATCAACAAAATGGTTATCAATAAAAAGGGTACCTAAAGGGAAGAAAACCCAATTAGGGTACTTACCTTGGGAGAGAGAAGTCTCTGGATCCTTTAGAGCAATGTTCCCCAACCCTGTCCTCAGGGCCCACCAACAGTGCATGTTTTGTGGAAATCCACAGAGGTAGTTAATCAGCTCTGCTGAGACACTAATTACCTCACCTGTGATTGTGTGTGGTTTTCTGCAAAACATGTACTGTTGGTGGGCCTTGAGGACAGGGTTGGGGAACTCTGCTTTAGAGTCTTCCCCCATCGCCCTCTTCCTCGCTCTTCTAGCGCTAAAACCCTCAAGTCCGTTGACAAAGGCTTGTGGATGGAGCTCACCTGGACTGTGCAGATGAAGATGGCTTGTGCCTGTGCACCAGCATGGAGCCAAGCAGGCTCAACTGTTTCCACTGAGCAGTGGCTCCGTGCTACCGGGCAGGTGCGAGCCGCATGTGTAGTGTGGACGTGCTCCCTGGAACTAGCGCTGGATTGGAGGGACAGAGGGAGATGGAAGAAGCCTCTACAGGATGCAGAGGCTTCCCTCTCCCGAGGTTAGTAACTCAATTTTTCCCTTTAGAGTCTCCCAGGTTTGCTTTAAGCCACCAACAAGCAAATAATTTTGAGAGTACTTTTTTTAAACTATGTTTTGGTACTTTTTCAATACCAAAGTGCTAAAAAGTTAAAGTAGAAGATAAAAAAATTATCTCCTAGGAGAAAACCTAAGGCTCATAAACACATCCCAACAATCTGCCCAACTATCTTCTAAGCATGGTTGGTTGGAAGATAGTTGGCCGTGTGTGCAAACAACCAGACGACCAACTGATAACATATTATTTGCCAGATCCAACCGCTGGATCAACCTGACCAACTATCAGGCGTGTTGGAACGTGTGTATAAGTCTTTGGATGCAGACATGTTGTGCAGTTTGTCGTTTAGCTTGCACGCATAGTATTTGAGTTGGTTGTTTAGTTGGTTGGCGTGTGTGTATGTACTTGTCGTGTAAACAACTTGTGCGGTTGGTTATGTTGTACTGTTGGTTGTGCATAATGTTGGGATGAGTGTATGAGCCTTTAGGAGAAAAAGTAAATTAAATAAGGGCTTCTGTCTTCTACCTATGATCCTTTATTCTCTTCCCACAGCTCCACTATCTGTCAGATCTTACTGAGGTGTAACCATCCCCACAATGACTTGCAGAAGGCCACATGCGGTCACTGGAGATGGCTGAAGGAATATAGATGAGAAAGTATCCAAGCAATCAGAAAGTAGAGAGCGCTCAGGACCTCTGAAATTCCACAAAAACTTCTGTGGGTGGAATAGAAGATAAACGTTGAAAAGTCACAGCTTCTGACAAACTCTTTGTCTTTTCGAGGAAACTTTAAGTAGAAATGGTGTTGCAGAATCCAGGTTATATAAAAAAAACAGACACGTGGGTCCCCTCCAGCATGATGGTGTCCACGTAGGAAATATGGCTGTCAGTGTTTGCTCTTAGAAAATTAAGCATCTCTATTTAAAACAGACCATTTTGTTTTTTAACATTTTGCTGCTTCCATTTGGGTAGTTGGTAGAACTGGGCTTTGGGCATTCCAAAAATATTGGCAAAATCTCCATCAGACAGGTACATCTGTTAAAAGGAACACAGAGCATTATTGAAGAAAACATGAACTGTAAAATGACGTTGCTTTGTGCTGTCTTGATTTGGGCGGGGTTTGCTGATCTGAGAGGCAGTTCTGTTTACTGAAATGAAGCAGCTAAGGCCTCCTTTACAAGGGCCACTGCAAGAGGCAGATTCACCACCCGTCAGCGGCTCCCCTGCACCTGCTGGGTGCTTGAAAGTTCTTGGGATAGGCATGAAGAGGCCAAGTAACCGCAACACCGGTCAAAGCTGGCGCTATGGGTTACAAATGCTGCTATTATGTGAGGTTTTACCACCAGGGTTGTCAGGTCATCCTTTTAAATATTAATACATAATCTTGGTGAAGGGCTGCTTCACTTCACTGCTGGGAATTGTGAGCACTAATTATATTACATTGCTGTTTGTATATTGTTTTTTGCTGCTGCAATATCTGGTGGATTGTCTGTGTGGTTCATCTGATATTAAACAGCAAGTGTCAGTTTTTAAAAGTACAATTTTTTTTTTTCTTTTCCCTCTAGTTTGTTTTGCAGCAGGCAATTGGCTAGGGGGAGGGACTAGCTGCAACAGGAGGTATTTGGTCAGCTTCAGGACTCAGTACTGAGCTTGCTCAGTCTGTGGCTTGCTCACTAAGTGGCTGCGACACAAGTGGCATAGGCGTTAAAAACAGGCGTTACAACACAGGCACAAAGAGAGTGGTGAGAGGAAGTAGGTAAGGACAAAAAAAAAAAAAAAAAATTCAATCAATATTGTGGTTTTTTGCATTGGTTAGAATGTGCTAGGCACGTTGTGGTGTAGTCTTTAAATTTTGAGGACTCCACCCCAACTTCACTCACTCCACCTCCACTCCTCCACCCCTCCCGCCCCTCCTCCTCCCCCTCCTCCCCTCCCCCCCCCCCTCTTCACTCACTCCCCAACTTCACTTACTCTCCCTTTCCTCCTCCCCAGCTACACTCACTCTCCCATTTCATCTTTTACCACCACAGTTTACTTTAAATAATTTTTCCCCACACAAAAGTCATCATGTTGGACTATGCTGTACAGTGTACATCCTGCAACATGTATGCATGCCTTGATCAGCGGATTGAGGGTGTTTACTGTTGCCCTGGGTGTGTGCGTGTTGCTCAGTTAGAGGCGGAAGTCGCAGAGCTAAATAAGCATCTCGCAACACTGAGAAGCATACACAACATGGAGAAGAGCTTGGATCTCACGATCCAGACACTGGATGGAACCGTTGAAGATGAGGAGGGTGGAGTACAGCCGGACCAAGAAGCAGAGGCAGCCGCTAGTTGGGTCACAGTTAGAAGGGGTAGGGGAAAAAGTGGCAGGGAGGCTACTCCCGAGTTGTCCCTCACTAATAAGTATGCTTGTTTGCGTAATATTGGGGAGGATGATTCAGGAGTAGCAATGCTGCAGCAGGATGTGCTCCTTAGCAACCAAGGGGCAGACTGCTGTAACGAGAAAGGGAATAGGAGTGCAGCTAAGGCTAGACAGGTACTGGTGGTAGGGGATTCAATTATTAGGCGCACAGATAGGGTAATCTGTCGAAGAAACCGCGAATGCCGTACAGTCTGTTGCCTCCCGGGTGCTCGGGTTCGGCATGTAGCGGAAAGAATTGACAGATTACTGGGTGGGGCTGGGGAAAACCCGGCTGTCATGGTACACATTGGCACCAATGACAAAGTTAGTGGGAGATGGAAGGTCCTCAAAAATGATTTTCAGGTACTTGGAGATAAACTTAAAGCAAGGACCTCCAAGGTGGTGTTTTCTGAAATACTGCCAGTGCCACGTGCTACATCTGAGAGACAGAGGGAGCTTAGGGAGTTAAATAAGTGGCTGAGAAATTGGTGTAGGAAGGAAGGGTTTGGGTTCCTGGAGAACTGGGCAGACTTTGCAGTCGGCTACAGGTTCTACAGCAGGGATGGGCTGCACCTTAATGGGGAGGGTGCAGCTGCATTGGGGGAGAAGATGGCTAAACGGTTGGAGGAGATTTTAAACTAGGATCTGGGGGGAGGCGGGAGGATAAAGTCTCAATACATAGACAAGATGAGGTAAAAAGACAGTGGGAACCTATCATTATGGAGGGTGGAGAGGGGGGTGGGGACAGTGTAAAGATTAAGGAGGTTGGTAAAAATTCAAGTAGCCCATTTCATGTAAACAAAATTGGTAAATGTGGTGGTAAAAATATAAAGTGCATGGTAACCAATGCTCGGAGCCTTGCAAATAAAATAGACGAACTAGAGTTCATTCTGAATGACAAAGGCTATGACATTGTGGGAATAACCGAGACATGGATGGATGAAAGCCATGACTGGATAGCTAATTTAAAAGGATACAATGTGTTTAGGAGGGATAGAACAGGGAAAAAAGGTGGAGGGGTTTGTCTCTTTGTTAAGAATTCTCTTACAGCTGTCCTCAACGATGAGATGGAGGAAGATTGCGAAGATGTGGAGTCCGTTTGGGTAAATATTCATGGTGGAAATAAAAGTTGCCAATTGCTTATTGGGGTATGCTACAGGCCACCTCTTATTAATGAAGCTGCAGAACTGCGATTACTACAGCAGATTGAAAAAGCTGCAGGTAAAAATGAGGTCATAATTATGGGCGACTTCAACTTTCCAGACATTGACTGGAGTATTGAGGCTACCCATTCTGGTAAAAGCAGCAGATTTCTGGCAGCACTACAGGACAATTACTTGACTCAAATGGTAACTGAACCAACTAGGGGGAATGCGTTACTGGATCTGATCATTTCTAATAGACCAGATAATGTATCAAATGTGCATGTTCAAGAACATTTGGGAAATAGTGATCACAACATGATAACGTTTGAGCTGGTGACTGATAGGCCACGGGGCAGCGGGACCACTAAAACTATGAACTTTAGAAAAGCAAAGTTCACTCAAATTAGGCAGGCACTAAGTTTGGTGAACTGGGATAATGTACTACAAGGGGAAGACACTGAAGGGAAATGGCAAGCTTTTAAACTTATACTCAATCAATACTGTAGTATGTATATCCCATATGGAAACAAAATGTCTAGGAATAAAAAAAAGGCCTCTATGGATGAATAGAAAGGTTAAAGATAAAATGAAGAGGAAAAAGAATGCATATAAGGTCTTAAAACAGGAGGGGACAGAGGCTGCACTAAGCAATTATAAGGAGTGCAATAAAAATTGTAAAAAAGAAATTAGGCAGGCAAAGATTGAAGCTGAAAAACAAATCGCTAAGGATATCAAATCTAACCCAAAAAAGTTTTACAAGTACATTAACTCTAAAAAAAGAAAGGTTGACTGTATAGGACTCCTAAAGGATGAGGATGGGAACTCAATGGAGGATGACCAAGGTAAGGCAGAGTTATTAAATGCTTTCTTTGCTTCTGTCTTCACAAAAGAAACAGCACTGTTGCAAACTACAGAGGCGGAAGAGTCTCAATCTTCTAACTGTAATATTAAATACTTAACGCAGGAAGAAGTGAAGGCAAGACTAAATAAATTAAAAATAGACAAGGCACCTGGCCCGGATGGCATGCATCCTCGGGTCCTAAGGGAATTAAGTTCAGTTATAGATAAACCCCTTTATCTTATCTTTTGTGACTCTCTTGCAACTGGCAGAGTCCCAGTGGATTGGCGTACAGCCCACGTTTTCCCATTATTTAAGAAGGGCAAAAAATCTGATCCAGGAAATTATAGACCTGTAAGCTTAACATCAGTTGTATGCAAACTATTTGAGGGGTTACTAAGAGATACTATACATGACTTCATAGTAGAAAATAATCTTATTTCTCAGCATCAACATGGGTTTACTAAAGACAGGTCCTGTTTGACTAACATGCTCAGCTTTTATGAGGTAGTGAATGCTAATATGGATATTGGGAATGCTGTAGATGTGATATACTTGGACTTTGCAAAGGCCTTCGACACTGTTCCCCACAAAAGTCTGGTGCAAAAGTTGAGGATGCAAGGACTGGGGAAGAGTCTGTGTTCATGGATAGGGAACTGGCTAATGGACAGAAAACAAAGAGTTGTGGTCAATGGATCATACTCAAAATGGGAGACTGTTAGCAGTGGGGTCCCACAGGGGTCTGTTCTGGGTCCAGTGCTCTTCAATTTATTTATTAATGACCTAGTAGATGCAGTAGTGAGCAATGTTGCTATTTTTGCAGATGATACAAAATTGTGCAGAATCGTTAACTCTCAGGAAGATAGTGTCATATTGCAACAGGATCTGGATAGGATGGCTATATGGGCACATACATGGCAGATGAAATTCAATGTTGACAAATGTAAGGTCATGCATTTTGGACGTACTAATGGTCTAGCACCATACAAAATAAATGGGATACAGTTGGGGACATCAAACTTGGAGAAGGACTTAGGAGTACTCATTGACAACAAGTTAAATAATCGTACTCAATGCCAAGCAGCTGCAGCTAAAGCTAACAAAATTTTGGGATGCATTAAAAGGGAAATAAAAACTCGAGATGCTAGCATAATATTGCCCCTGTTTAACTCTCTAGTAAGGCCACATCTGGAATATGGAATTCAGTTCTGGGCACCACATTACAAAAAAGATATTGCAGTTTTAGAGCAGGTGCAGAGACGAGCAACAAAATTGATGCGTGGGATGGAAGGTCTCACTTATCGAGAAAGGTTAGATAAACTGGGTTTATTTAGTCTAGAGAAAAGACGCCTTAGAGGGGATCTAATTAACATGTATAAATACATCAGAGGGCAATATAATACCTTGGCGGATGAGCTTTTTGTCCCTAGGCCTTCTCAAAGGACTAGAGGACATGATCTGCGCATGGAGGAAAAATGTTTTAGCCATTTATTTAGGAAAGGGTTCTTTACAGTAAGAGTGATTAAGATGTGGAATGCATTGCCACAGGAAGTCGTTATGGCAAACTCTATACCTGCATTTAAAGGGGGCTTAGATGCTTTCCTTGCGTTGAAAGACATCCATGGCTACAATTACTAGGTAATGCCTAATGATGTTGATCCAGGGATTTTATCTGATTGCCATCTGGAGTCGGGAAGGAATTTTTCCCTTTAGGGGCTAATTGGACCATGCCTTGTAAGGGTTTTTTCGCCTTCCTCTGGATCAACAGGGATATGTGAGGGAGCAGGCTGGTGTTGTACTTTATACTGGTTGAACTCGATGGACGTATGTCTTTTTTCAACCAAAATAACTATGTAAATAACTATGTAACTATGTATTTATGCATGTTCTGGGGCTACGTACAAATAATCAGCACCTAAACTGGTTTTACTTAGCCACAAGATCTGTATAATTTATGTCAGTATTTAAAAGGATGAGTTGGCAACACAGCTCACTACAGGCTACAGAGGGGGAGAGGACAGATCGAGCAAGCAGATGAGTAAGGGCTCGTTTTAATGCAGTGCAAAGCCTTGCGGCTCTGCGTTGTGCGTCACTAGCGGGGGCGGAGCTTGCGATCCCATTCATTATACTGAATGGGAGAGTGGGCGCAATCGCCCCGAAATGCAAGCAAACATGCGCTGCGATTCAAAAGTGAATCGTAGCGCATGAGTGGAAACGGCAGACAATGCAGTCTATGTACTGTCTGCTGTCCCTGCCTGAAATTGCACTATATGGAAACGAACCCTAAGGGAACAACAGGTCTCTGTTAAGAACTGCGAACGTTCATATAGTCCTTCATGATGTCTTTGTTTATGTTCACACTTATCAATGCAGAATCACAAATCTTTTGTGCATGTTTGGATGCAAACTTTCAGGTTGCAATTGTTCCGTACATACCAATGAAATTAATTTACATGAAAATGTACCTAATTAACTTCAAAATCGCACGTGAATCTTCAACAAAACACAATTTTTCTGCGTTTTCATTGACTTGTATGAAACGCAAATTTCACATGAAAAAAACTGACCTGCTGCACAATTTTAAAACTCATAAAAATTGGCAAACACTGAAAAAATTGGACGATAATACATTAGGTGTGCGACAAATGTGGCTTCACAAAAACACAAAATGCGTGAGAATTCAGATAAGTGTGATGGGTCCTCTACTAACGCATCTTTGGACAAAACTCTCTACTGCTCCAGGGTGGGCTACTGTGCATGTCCTAAGTGATTGCCAGGGGCGTTGCTAGCCTCAAAGATCAGTGGCTCATGCCCCGGATGTCCTCCAGGCAGGATGAGTGCATCAATCAGTGGTATGCTGGTGCTGTGGTGCATCTATGTGGGCATACTGGGTGCTGTGGTGCCATGCTGTGTGCTGTGATGCCTATATGGGGCATGCAGGGAGTTGTGTTTCTTCTATGGGGGTATGCTGGGACTCTGGGAGTTGTGGTGCCTCAGTGGGAGGCCCGTGGGAGCATAGGAGGTGGTCCACTAGATGGTCAGGGAATGCTGGGGGGGGGGGGGGGGGGAAACTGCCAGACAACCTATCAGAAAGCCAGACCAGCCAGCACAGAAGCCAGGTAACTCTGCCTAGTTATGTTTAAGTGATCCTATTTATTTATGTGATATGCTGCATTTTTTTTAAATGAATGGAGAGGGGGCTTCATCCAACATCTTGCTAGGCAGGCCTACTTAGACCGCTGTTAAGTTCATGTTAACCTGGCTCCACCCAGGACCACACCCACACTCTGGTGCGTGGCCACACCCATTTTCTGACTGGATTTCCCAAAAGTGCCCCGGATCTCTTGGGATCCTAACAACACCCCTGGTGATTGCAGCTTTCAAAGTAATTTGAGTCCAATAGGAGAATGGCACTATACAGGTGTTAATGTTTACAGTTAAAACCAGCTTTATTTACAAAAGATCCTAACACACTAGGCATGGCGTGAACAGTAATTTGAAACTGTCCCGGTGTGTACAAGGGCATGGTCTGCAGCAGAAGGGATTACTTCACCTGTGTTGCTGCTATTCTGCTCTCCATTCTCCTGACACTTCTGCCTTCGAAGCAGCCATCTGAAAATGGCACCTGTGAATAATGGCGCACAGTGTTGCCGCTAATCCGTTTGCCGCTTATCGCTATTTAACGTTAAAGCCTTATTGTTATTTAGCGTTAAAGCCTTATTGTTATTTAGCGTTAAAGCCTTATTGTTATTTAGCGTTAACACACAGAACCCTCTCTGTACCTATCCCTAACCCCCCCGGTGGTGCCTAACCCTAACCACCCCTCTGGTGGTGCCTAACCCTAACCCCCCCTCCTGGTGGTGCCTAACCCTAACCACCCCTCTGGTGGTGCCTAACCCTAAACCCCCCCCCCCCTGGTGGTGCCTAAGCCTAACCACCCCCAGTGGTGCCTAACCCTAACCACCCCCCTGGTGGTGCCTAACCCTAACCACCCCCCTGGTGGTGCCTAACCCTAACCACCCCCCTGGTGGTGCCTAACCCTAACCACCCCCCTGGTGGTGCCTAACCCTAACCACCCCCCTGGTGGTGCCTAACCCTAACCTTGACAGTGTTACATTAAATCCATTCATCATTTTGCAGTTAAATAACTTCTGCAGTTTGGCTTATGTAGGGCGCTATTGATAAATAACGTTAGTGTGTGCCACTATTGATAAATAACGTTAGTGTGTGCCACTATTGATAAATAACGTTAGTGTGTGCCGTTTTTCTTCTTTTTTCCCTGGGCGCCATTATTATGCAGTACTAACGATAAATAGCGATAAGCGTATCTTTTTAATGCGGCGCCATTTCTATGCATAGGCACTGTGCGCCATTATTCACTGATCCCGCCTTCGAAGCCTAACTTCCGATTGTGAAAAGGGAAGTGTCGGGAAGATGTAGAGCAGCGTGTGGTGACATAGATAAGATAACCCCTTTTGCCGCTTACCACGCCAGGACAGGTTCCTGTTTCACTCTATAACCCACATACAGAGACATCTAAACTTGCTGCTGAATTTCACACCTATCCTACAACATGCGCAACACCCAACGTGCAGAACTTTCCTAGTCATGCCTTCAAGCACTTGATCAGTCATGTGCTGGAAATAAATGATGTAAGGGCTGCTGGCACTGAATCAGTTGGCAATAAAGAGCAATACAAAAAGGTGATTTGTTTTTTTTTTATTACAAACACATGCTAGTTTTCTCAAAAAATCCTTAGAATGTATTTTGTCCTACCACTGTGTACTTCTGTATTGATGTTTATTGCTGTACAGATCCAATAGTACCTACCTCTTTTTTACTGGGGTCTACTCCATCAGGCAGGTCCTCTGCAACTTTGTGTATTAGTAGGTTCCTGTCAAACACTTGACATCCGTTGCTTTGTGGAGAAGGCCCTACAACAGGCTGCTGGCTTGGGCTCGGGGAGCCATTGGCGTTTGCATGGTTACTGTTGGCGGCTGGCAGGTTCCCATTCCTGTGTGGCTGATACTCTGGCACTTTGGCTTTGCTGTCTGTCTGCACTGGGGCGCTGGATTTATTACCACTGTTTGTAGTGATGTTTGTGTTTTGCAAGTCCTGGAAAAGGATCATAATTAACTTACCACCGACCAATAAATACAGGGAAACATATACAGTCAGCTAATGCACGACATTTCAGACGAGAGTGTTACTATTTCTGTAATCTATCTGACTGACTCTCAGAGAATGATGTTAGGATTATGGCTGATCTGTAAAACGCTACCTTTAAACTATCTCCACTCATTTTGGTGTCCCAAGCAAGACCTCTGTCCCCCCACAATGCCCCTGGTTTAGTTATGCCTGCTTAACCTCCCTGGCGGTTAATTTTTTTTTTTCAAATGGGCAAAAATCTTTTTTTTTTTATTTTTTTTTTTGTTTCATGTAAAGCTACCAGAGTGGTAGCTACATGAAACACCACTAGAGGGCGCATGTGTCCCTCTAGTGCGATCGTCGCCGACACTAATAGCAAACAGAGGAGCGCGTATATAACGCGTTCCCCTGTTTGGCTTCTCTTGTCGCCATGGCGACGATCGGAATGACGTCAGCAGACGCGTAGCTATGGGGGGGACGAGGGGTACAAATGCCCCGGGGCGCTGGGACTTGAGGGCGCTCATCAGCTGCTGCTGTGTGGAGAATCAATTAATACCCGATCCTCTATACGGACAGCCTCAGCCTGAGCCCAACAACAGCTACACGCTGCTTCCTCTTCCAACCCCCTCCCCTCTGTTGTGCTGCGTGATGATTGGGTCACGCTGGTGAGGGGAGGAAGTAGTAGAAGGGCGGCAGCAACATTTCAAGCAGCAGAAAGCAGCCAGCTATGGGGACCGGACGAGGATGGGTGAGGCTGGGGCTGCTGCTAGACTAAAGAGCTGTCAGTTCTCCTCTCCTCCTGCAGCCACACAGACTAGCCTGCTGTGCGTGTGAGACAGGCTCTGCACACCTCTCCCGGGAAGCCAGCATCAGCACACTGGACGCTTATCTCCCAAAGCCCTGACCCTGTGACTGGTGAGAGGACTCATGGGGAGGCATTATCAGGGCAGTAAATTGATTAATTATGTGTGACCTAGGGTGTAAACATTGTCATTGTGTTCCTGTGTTCCTTTATATGCAATCTAATTGCACTATGTTTGATCTGCTTGCTGTTCGAGTTTGACCTGGTGTGTGTGTACAGTGTGTGTACGTGTGTGTGTGTGTACGTGTGTGTGTACGTGTGTGTGTGTGTGTGTATTTATATAGCGCCGGCCTCTTAAGCATAGCTGCACAGAGTATACCGTCACCTAACTGTCCCTAATGCTGGGCATACACGGCACGATAATGCGCCGGTATCGAGCCAGCGGCTTGATTCCTTGCTCGTCCCCGCCTGCGCTCCTTATCAGCCGCTCGATTGTCCGCCCGCGGGGATCGAGCGGGAAATCTATTTGGCGGGTCATCGGACCTGTCGGATATTATCAATCGAGCCATCAGCGGCTCAATTGATAAGGACAGTCTCGAACCGTGTATGTTCAGCATAAGAGGTGCTCACAATCTAATCCCTACCATTGCCATATGTCTCTGTATGTATCGTCTAGTGTAGGGGCAATTTTATGCTGGGTACACACGATGCGATTTCCCGCTTGATCAGCGGGATCGATTATTTCAGACATGTTCATTCGCGTTTCGATCGATACAGCCGTCGATTTTGCATGTTAAGTATGCAAAATCGACGGCTGTATCGATCGAAACCCAATCGAACATGTCGGAAATAATCGATCCCGCTGATCGAGCGGGAAATCGCATCGTGTGTACCCAGCATTAGGGGGAAGCCAATTAACTTATCTGTATGTTTTGGGAGGTGGGAGGAAATCAGAGTACCTGCATGAAACCCACACAGACATGGGGAGAACATACAAACTCCTTGCAGATGTTGATCTGGCTGGGATTCGAAGATGGGGGTCCAGCACTGCAAGGCGAGAGTGCTAACCACTATGCCACCGTGCTGCCCTTATATATATCCTGCTTAAAGGGAACCCGAAGCAAGAAGTATATGGAGGCTGCCATATTTATTTACTTTTAAACAATACCAGTTGCCTGGCTGATCTATTTGGCTGCAGTAGTGTCTGAATCACTCCAGAAACAAGCATGCAGCTAATCTTGTCAGATCATCTGACAATGTCAGAAACACATGATCTGCTGCATGCTTGTTCAGGGTCAATGGCTAAAAGTATTAGACGCAGAGGATCAGCAGGACAGCCAAGAAACTGGTATTGCTTAATAGGAAATAAATATGGCAGCCTCCATATCCCCCTCGCTTCAGGTTCTCTTTAAAGGAGTCATCAGGCAAGTGAATAGAAAATAAGTGGTACTTACCGGGGGCTTCCTCCAGCCCCAAGCTCCCAGGACGTCCCTCGCCGCAGCTCTGCCCGCAGCCGTTCACCGCAGGTCCGTCCCGGTCCCCGGCGATGACGTCAGAGCGACTTCCAGGTCGCTCTGTACTGCACCTGCGCGAGCGGTGCTGTCAATCACCGCCACATGGGCCGCTGCGGACTGCGCAGGCGCAGTACAGAGCGACCTGGAGGTCTCTCTGACGTCATCGCCGGGGACCAGGACGGACCTGCGGCGAACGGCTGCGGGCAGAGCTGCTGCGAGGGACGTCCTGGGAGCTTGGGGCTGGAGGAAGCCCCCGGTAAGTACCACTTATTTTCTATTAACTTGCCTGATGACTCCTTTAAGCTAAATACTCATAAGTACTCACCAGAGGAAGATGGATCCAGCGACGTCCCCCTTCACACGAGTGTTCAGCAATCCATCTTCTGGCGGCGGGTATGTGTAATGTTACACATCCAGTGTGAATGGGAAGTCAAGCGATCGCGGTACTTTCCCTGGAGTCGTCGGGAATCTCAAAGATCTGATCCACTGTGACAGTCATGATGTTTTTAATGTATGACCAATCCTGATATACAGTAGTAAACTCAGTCCTCAGTTCCCAATCATGTACCTGCATGACTATACAATGTATGACCTATCCTCATATAGTTATCTCAGTCCCTGGGTCCCAAAAATTTACAATATATGCCAAATATAGTAAATTTCTGATATAGTAAACTACTTGGCCCCGTCCCTTGAAATTCACTATAAAGGGATTGTACTGTATATGGAGCCTGCTGTTGTGCAGATGGACAATGTACATTTAGCTCCACCCATGACCACACCCACAATCTGCATGACCATGCCCGCTTTACATGCCGCACAACCACCTGTGGGTGGAAGGGTGGGGGCTGGGGGCGCACTGAGATGGTCTTTGTCCCCGGGCGCCGAAAATCCTAGCTACGCCTCTGGACGTCAGCCGACAGGCGCACCCGATCCAGCCCATAGAGCTGCCCGGAACTCATTGGTCCGGGCAGCGCAGGGCTCTGGCGGGGGGGCCTCTTTCGCCGCTGCGTGCGGGCGATCGCCGCAGAGCGGCGGCGATCAAGCTGTGCGCGCGGCTAGCAAAGTGCTGGCTGCGCGCACAGCACTTTGAATGGGCCAAATCGCCCCACCAGGGCCGGAGAAATCCTCCTGCGCGGCATAGCCCGAGCTCAGCTCGGGCTTACCGCCAGGAAGGTTAAAGTATCTCATCAGTTTATTTTCACCTTGAGTTTAAACAATTATATTTATACTCCTACCCCCAAAAATGACTATAATCAGTGGCAGCCTATTAAGTTTTCCAGAGTTAGAGAAAGGTCAATAGTTTATGTATTTTATCTCTACCTGCCCTTTAAGAGTTGTATTCTAACAGGAAAACTTTTATGGCTGTACTTTGCTTATCAGTGATGTTTACTATATTCCCTCCCGACAAGGTACAGACAAGACAGAAGCTGCCGCTTCCATGCCTAGAAATTAACTCTTCCAGGCAGCAAAATAAAGCAAGTAAAACAGCCTGGTTATTAATGTTTTGCATTTTCCCTACACATGTTTATTTCATTGTGTCACAACCCTATCTAAGCAATGCAGTTTGTATCCAGCATGTCCCACAATAACAAGTGCAGTCATAATGTCCTCTATGTAGCCAGTGTTGCTAGTGCTACCAGCCTACCATATCCTTCCTATAATAAATGTCACCATTATGACCCACAATACAGTAGAGTCCTGGTTATCCAGAAATCCACTAACATCCAGTCTCAACCAACCAGCACAGATCACTGGCAGTACTCTCAATTGGTGAAAGCAAAATTGGTTTGTAGTGGGCACTGCTGTGCTTTTAGGACTGATTCACGCTACAAGAGCTTTTTAAGCACTAGAGATTTTAACATCTCCTGCTAATGCAATGCTATGGGGGATTTTTTAAAGATCACATTTCTCCAGTGTGAGCACTCACATAGGATAACATTAGCAGGAGATTTTAAAATCACAAAGCACTTAGAAAAGTTCTTGTAGTGTGAACTGGCCCTAAGACTGGGTTCCATGGCTCCCCCAAGGTAAATATACTTTTAAGTTCATGCTATGTATATACAGTGGGGTATAGTACTGTATAAGCTAGGCCTATATTTAATATTGAACCTCTGGCAACCAGAAAGCCCACTTATCTGGCATCAGCCAATAGCCATCAGTGCCTGATAACCGAGACTCTACTGTATTGTACCATGTGGAACCATCATGCCCCCCTTACATACCGTATACCAATAAGAAGAGTCACCATTATACACCCATTATAATATATGCAGCAATAAGTCCCTCCATTGCAAGCGTAGCAGCCAACTGCAGGGTCAGCACAGGATCTTGGTGAAATAGACATTCTTATGGGTCATCTCCAGTGGGATGTCACAATACAAGTGCCAAGAGAAAGGAATGGGTATGAACAGTTGCATAGCTAAGGAGCTATGGGCCAGGTGCGAGTTTTACATACGGCGCACCAAAACCTGCCAAGGACAACCACAGTGTCAGAGGTGCAAGCAGGGGATGGGGAACAGCTTGTTAATGATTATTATCACTGGGCTCCTCTGGCCCAAGGGCTCTGGTGTGGTCGCAACCTCTGCACCCCCTACTGCAAGGCCACTGGGTATGAATCCTAAAGTGACAGCAAAGATCTTCTGGTAGAAGATTTGAATATGTCACAGTCCCCAAATTCTGTGCTCACCTCTACAATGGGGTACAGAAACAAGCAGTGGGAAGAGGGAGAAACAGTCTGGTACTCCTGCCAAAAAAATATGGTGCCCTCAAGCCTATCTCCCTTGTTATGCTCAGAAATGATTCTATTTTTAAAGGACTTACGAGGCCAACTACGTGAAAAAAGTTAATTACCTGCCTCTAAGTTTCAGGCACGGAGGACGCCGTCCGCGCCCTCCGTGCAGCGCCGCCGGGTCCCCCGCTCATTATCCCCCCCGGGCCGGCTCCCGACCCCACGGCCCGGGTCGGGCTCTCCTTCCCCTCCAAAGATGGCCGCTTCCTCTGGCCGCGGCTGCGCAGTCCGCCTGGCCGCGAATGCGGCTGCGCAGCTCTAGGGCCAACTCCTCCGATCCACGCTACTAAGGAGAGCCCGACCCGGGCCGTGGGGTCGGGAGCCGGCCCGGGGGGGATAATGAGCGGGGGACCCGGCGGCGCTGCACAGAGGGCGCGGACGGCGTCCTCCGTGCGTGAAACTTAGAGGCAGGTAATTAACTCTTTTTACGTAGTTGGCCTCGTAAGTCCTTTAAAGGACAACTGAGGTGACATGTGACATGAGGAGATAGTCATACAGTGCCAAGCACACAAATAACTAGACTGTGTTCCTTTTTTTCTTTCTCTGACCGAAAGAGTTAATCAGGTATGTAAGCGATAGTTATTGTCCGGGTAGGACTGGGTCAGACTATAGCATAACCCTCAGTAATTACAGCCATAGAACACTTTCCTGTCAGCAAATGGCTTCTGAGAGCAGGAAAGAGATAAAACACGGTCAATAATTCATAGATTTGAGCTCTGGCATACTTCAATGAAGGTGTCATTGAGCAGACACAATAAAACAGTAAAAACTGAAAAACTAGATTAAAATATAAAATAAAACTGTGATATCTAAAAAAAAAAAAAGTCAGAAGGAGGATAGATACAATTGTTTTTCTCATCAGTTTATTTTCACCTCGGATGTCTTTTAATATGTTGAAAGGCTTTTAGAGATTGACCTATGCACTTGTGTGGCAGCAGCATTGGATATGGATTATGGATATGGCCGGATTCACAGTGGTCAGCTGGTTAACTCACGCGATATGCTGAGTGTGAACTGTACTAGAGACTGGCCTGCATGTTAGAATAACATAATCAGTTACAACACAGAGGTGTGAACAGGCCCATAGAACTGTATGGGCAGAGAGCTGACATGTAGAATGATTCTGTAACGCAACTGAGCACTGTGAATTAGTATTACAAGTTGTATACACAACATTCTGGTGAGTTGATGATCGCTCTCCAGTGGACTCAATGCGATTATGTTATGAAACCCATAAGACTCACTGCACTGATCTGTGAGATGGCAGCAACATCACCCAGGTTCTTCTTCATATCTTCATATGAGAGGTCAGACTGAGGAGAGAAAAGACCACCTGATTATAAAACTAAACAAACAGGCCTGAATTTCCTGTGCATGTCTATCTTCAGGGAGGCATTGCATATGGGGTTATAAAATCATTAAATCAGGTCAGGAGAGTGTAATGACATAAATGAGAGTGGCCTTCATGTGGCCACCCCTCCCCCCAGACCCCCAGATGCCCGCCCCCCTTCCAGGAGAAATGAGTATAGGATATACCCCTTACACATTTCCACAAAGGGTTAAATGAAATAAAAACATGACAATGAAAAAAGTATTTTATTATTCTTAATTAACCAGAAATACATACCTGTACTTTTAAAAAAAAAATTCCCACACCAATATCCTCGGAAATGATCCCACGACAGTATCCTCTAATGTTGCGAGCTTGATTGAAGATCTCCGCTGACGCGCCCCCGCCACCACACAACGCCGACACCCCCCCCCCCCCCCCCTGTGCTTCTCTAGCTATACTGAGTATAGCTAGAGCTAAAAAGCATCTTTGAATTTGGCTCCAAGGAGCCCCATTGGTCTATTAACAGACCAATGGGGTGCCTCCTGATACCCATTGGTCTGTTATTAGACCAATGGGGAGCCTTGGAGCTCCGCCGTCCCTCCTGCGCAGCTTTCCACACTTCTCCCCGCATACTGAATCTATAGCGCTCACTCATGCTGTCACCCTGGAGCACCCATAGCACCCAGGGTGACAGGGTGGGTTGGCGCTATAGATACGGTAAGCAGGGAGAAGTGCGGAAAGCCGCGCAGGAGGGACGATGGAGCGGCTCTGGGGGGCTCTTCTTAAAGGGGACTGCCAGATGCCACTATGACACCCCCCCCCCCCCCGGGAGTCATCGCCCCCGCCTCCACCTGGGGCAAGGGAGGCAGGGAAGAGCCTTTTGTCCATAGATTGGACAAGGGCTCCAGGGGGGAGGGGCGGCCAAGCCCCTTGCCCCCCCCATACCATGGACCATGCGGGCTTGTATAGCTCAGGGTGCGAAAGCCCCACTCGGCCGGGGCTCCGCATTCTGGCTATCCCAGCCTGCATGGGCGACAAGGGGTTAAAGAGGCTCAGGAGGGGGGCCCCACGTCATTTAAATAACAAAAAACAAACAATAAGCAAACATTTATGAATATTTATTATTTTATTTTTTATTTATTTATGTAAAATAACAAATGGTGCACGGAGCCGCCACTACAGTGTTCAAAACGCTATTTAACGGTTTAACATTAAAACGCTATTTAACGTTTTAACATTAAAACGACAGGAAAGGAACTTTAAACTCTCAAAAACGAAAAATATTGTTTTTTATACAAACGATAAACATCGTTTTTTTTTGTTAAAACGATAAATACCGTTTTTTGTTAAAACGATAAACACCGTTTTAGTAAAATGATAAATATCGTTTTTAAAAAAATATCGTGCATAACCAGGCGCCATTATTTGGCTGGCGCCATTTTTAACTGGACGCTGAATAGTATAGCCAGCTTACAGGGTGCGGCTGATAATGATGTTACTTACACTCCACTTATGAGAGTCCCAGGCATTAAACCAACCAGTGAAAGTTTGGGGTTCATGTCCTTGCTTCACGGTTATTATGGGTGTTGACGGGTCACGCCCTGCAGGGTGCGATTTCAGATACTCTTTGGCAGACGTCAGTGATTCTGTTCTTTCATATTCATTGGATGATTTACCAATCCAAAGGAAAATCTGATTAAAAACAAATATACATTTTTAGATTTTACATCTATAAGAAAATATAAATCCACTCAGTGGAGTTCTTGCATAGCTAGTTTCATGTCTTCTATACTAAGGTAAATGTGGTGTATACCTCCCAACTTTGTGAGTGAAGAAAAAGGGACACTCTAAGACATGCCCCTGCCACACCTCTAATCATGCCCAGCCACACCCCCTAGTCATGCAGATCACAAAGAACTCATAAGCAAAATATGTTGTTTTATCATTCCAACCACACTGGTAACTTCTATTGTCATTAGTTTTATTTTATAATATAATTGGAAAGTAAGAAATATATTGATTTAAAGGATGGAAATAAAGTTTAGTCAATTCAAAACATTTTTAAGGGAAAAAAATCATATAGTTACACAGATCTGTACATCAGCTCTGAAAGAGGAACAAATGAGGAAATAAGAGGGACAGAGGGTCTCGGTTCCCAAAGAGTGACCGTCCCTCCAAACAGTTGGGAGCTATGGTGGTGTATTGAATAAGCTCACAAAAATATACAGCAATACTTTGATAGATATATTCATTTGGATCAGCTAAACTGTACTATGGGGAGGGGAGAGGAAGAAAACCAGGAGGCTACCCACTGAGGATGGGGGGGGGGGGGAAGAGTTAAAAGCTGCAGAAAAAAAATCCATTATTGGCGATGTTGTTGAGGGGCCGTGTTTGTACAGATTGTCCCCTGATCTGAAGAATGGATTGGCCGATAAATTGCAACTAAGAAGATTACAGATATAAGCTGGCCCGATTTGGCGACAATCGAATGACTATGGAATGGGTGTCCTAAAACACTGCTAGATGATGATTTGTATGACATGGTTTCTCTATAATAAGTTGCTCCATCCACATCCTCATGCCTCCACATTCATATGAATTTGCTTTCTCAGTCCAAGCTCACAAGTTTACTGAATATTATTATTATTATTATATAGCACCGACATCTTACGCAGCGCTGTACATAGTAGATAGTCTTATCACTAACTGTCCCTCAGAGGGGCCCATAATCCAATCCCTACCATTGTCATATGTCTATGTATGTATCATCATGTAGTCTATGTATGTATGTCTATGTATGTATCATGTAGGGGGAAGCCAATTAACTTATCTGTTTTTTCATGGAATGTGGGAGGAAACCGGAGTGCCCGGAGAAAACCCACGTAGACATGGGAAGAATATACTGTATATACTCGAGTATAAGTCTAGAAATTTAGGTCTGACTGACTAAATAAAAGTATAGGGGTGGACTTATACATGAGTCACGGGCAGCACTGAGCAAGTAATGTGTGTACATTTAGTGACATTCCCATTTGCAGCAATTTACCCAGTAGTAAGTGACACTTTCTTGATAAAAGGAATGCCAAGAAAGCACAGGTCTGAAAGTCCTGCCTACAGCAATTAACAAGGAAGTGGCAGGGGGGGAAATACTGGGCTGCAGCAAGGGGAGTGAATTGCTGCACTTGGGGGCATAGAGGAGTTATTGGCTACACTTAAGAGACAGGAGGGGTTAATGGCTGCAATACTCTATGCACTGCAGTCATTAATCCCTCCTGGGCCCCAAGTGCAGTTGTTAATTCTTCCTGGTCCCTAACTGTACTGAGTAAACTTATACTTGAGTCAATAAAAAATTCCAGCTTAAGAAGATCAAATATTGGAGTCGACTTATACATCAGGTCGACTTGTATTCGAGTATCTACAGTACAAACGCTGTGCAGATGTTGACCTGGCTGGGAACCAGCGCTGCAAGGCGAGAGTGCTAACCACTAGGCCACTGTGCTGTCCACATTCTGAAGAGATTTCAGGTGGGCACATTTGTCCAACCAATTGGTGATCACAGTTACCTCTTCCCAGGTGTCCAGCAGCATCACATCATCCTCGTCAAGATCACTCTGATCAAACTCCACCACTTCTGTCATGATGAACCGACCTGTCTGATTGGAGCATTCAAACAGACGGGGTTTATACCGAACCACAGCCTCCTGGAATCTAGACACACCAAGCAAAACATTTAATATGTTAATAAAATGTTATAAATATTGTGCAAATGTCTTTGTTTAATCCCTTCCCACCACTAACAAATATGAATGTTCTGCTGTGCATACCTTTGCCATTCCTACTGTACACCAGTCCAGCTGTTCAGAAATAATTTGGCCCAGTTTGCACAATGTGACAGATGTGGACTGACAAAAGGGGATTTCATCTAAATGAGCTGGAATTGTCTTAAAATTAGGAAATTCAAATAAGCCATGTACCCCAAATATATGCAGTCCGAAAAATTGCTAGTTGGGAGCAAAAGATGACTGGAGTCTGATCAAATACAAAAACATTTTCTGAAGATATTTATTTTATCTTATGGTAATTAAGTAATAAAACAAAAAAATACATTGAATAGTAAATAATTTATACAACAATAAATGTGTATAGTATTATTTTATTTTTATTATTACCGTTACTACAATGAATAATAATAGTTCATATTGATAACAATAATATTAGTGGAAAAATGAAAAAAAAGCATTTAACTACTAGGCGACCGCCTCCCGCCAATTGGCGTGAGCGCGGCAGCAGCCCCAGGACCGCCTAATGCCAATTGGCGTGCAGTCCTGGGGGCATGTTTTGCTGGAGATCACACACAGCGATACTCCTGCATCTCAGCTTGAATGATGGAGCCCTGCTCCGTCATCAGTCTCCCAGTGGCGATCACCGCTAGGAGACTGTTAGACGGCGAAACACTATTTACACTGTACAGCGCTGCAATCTACGGCAGCGATGTACTGGGGACAGCCGTGTGACACAGCTGTCCCCCTGGCAGGATCAGGAGTGATCGGCTATCATAGGCTGATGCCTATGACAGACGATCAGAGCGATTGGCTGACAGACAAGACAAGACAAGACAAATAACATTTATATTGCGCTTTTCTCCTTGCGGACTCAAGCAGCAGCCACAAGGGCGCGCTCTATTGGCAGTAGCAGTGTAAGGGAGACTTGCCAAAGGTCTCCTACTGAATTAGTGCTGGCTTACTGAACAGGCAGAGCCGAGATTCGAACCCTGGTCTCCTGTGTCAGAGGCAGAGCCCTTAACCAGTACACCATCAGCCAACTGCCAGGGGGAGGAAGGGCGGGCCTAGTGAGGAAAATAAATAACTATAAGTAAATAAATAAATAAACATGCTGGAGGGGATCACACCTCACCAACAGAAAGCTCTGTTGGTGGGCAGAAAAGTAGGGGGGGGAGGGGGGGGGGGAATCACTTGCGTGCTGAGTTGTATGGCCCTGCAGCAAGGCCTTAAAGCTGCAGCGGCCTATTTTGTAAAAAAATGGCCTGGTCACTAGGGGGGTTTAAGCCCAGGGTCCTCAAGAGGTTAATTCCAAAGGTTTGTTTGCTGTGGTTTTTTTTACTTATTTACGGCGTGGAGGTAAATATTTTACATCCTCTCAAGTTTGCCTCAGGCAGCAAAGAGTCTACTCTAGAACCTGTCCTATCCTTTGGAGAATATGTGTAAATTAGGATTGATCCATTATTGTATATAAATGCTTTTCAAACATGTCTTGATATTATAATTAACTATCAGGTCTGTTTATATATGATTTATCATTATTGTATTACTACTACTATTGTATGGGCTGAGAAGCTGTGGCCTAGACTGAGCATCGGCGTGCAGATCCTAGATATGACACTAGAGGGTGCTATACTAAAGTAAAGCTGAATGTTTAATCACTTCAACTCTGAATAACATAAGCAGACATTTTTATTTTCCCTTTCTTTCAGCTACTTATGACTGATTGTATAGAATAAGAGCCAGTTTCCACTGTGCTTTGCTTGCGCCTTGTGAGACGCAATGCTGACACGGCTGTGATGCAAGACGCATCCACATCCCTCTAGCTGTGCAATGCACCAGTATAGGGATTTGCTTGCGCAATGAGTTTAAATGCAGCATGTTGCCCATTTTTTCCCTGCATGGTCAGCAGCCGACTGGGTTACCCCATTCAAATTCACATGTGGGGAAAGACTGCAAAGTCGCATCAATAGAAACAGGCCCTAAAACTATTATTTTGTGCTTAAAGAGAACCAGATATGAAATGAAGGAAAGGTTTATACATACCTGGGGCTTCCTCCAGCCCCATACGCACGGATCGCTCCCACGCCGCCGTCCTCCGCTGCTTGGATCCGCCGGTACCCGGGTCCCGTCATTACCGCGAGTCGGCCAGTCGGCCGGCTGGACAGGGGCTCCCTCCATATACCTATGCGTGCGGCTGCATACTGCGCAGCCGCATGCGTAAAGGGTATGGAGGGAGCCCCTGTGTATGCAGACAATTGGCCACGTCCGCCGGAAGTGACAGGACCCGGTACCGCCGATGCAGGAAGTGGAGGATGACGGCGTGGGAGCGATCCAGGCTTATGGGGCTGGAAGAAGCCCCAGGTATGTATAAATCCTTTTCCTATTTTAGCTGGCCATTCGTCTCTGGTTCCCTTTAAGATTTTCTTAAAACAGCTAGTCTGTGGGCTACCAATATGGTGATTATCTGACACAGCTGGTCAACTGGTTTACCGACTGGTGTCTTATACTGTTCAAAAAACCCTGAGCGTGGCCCCTTCCAGCTATGAAGTCTCACTCCTTTTGTTAAAACTAGAAGGTTTTTAATCTACTTACCAGGGCAAGATTATAAGGCACTGTAGGCATGTGCCTACGGGCGCCTGATGGTGGAAAGGTGCCTCACTCCTCTCCCCACGCTGCGCACCTTTTTCCCTAAGTCCTTGATGAGAGTGTTAAAGAGAGATTGCTCACCATGCTCTCGGCATTTCACTGACAAGATCTTACTTCAGTCAGAGGCATCTCTAGCTACTTAATACCGAGGCTCTTCTAGCTACCTAATACTTGTGGGCACCTCTAGCTACCTAATATTGAGGGTACTTCTGGCACAGTGTTGCCAACTCATCCCTTTAAAGAGAACCCGAGGTGGCATTGTATTACGTTAGTGGGGCACAGAGGCTGGTTGGGCACACTAACACCAGCCTCTGTTGCCCCATCGTGTGTCTCAAAGACCCCCCTGCTCGCTGCTATACTCCCCGCAGTGCTGGCGACACGCAGCGTGTCGCCAGCACAATGTTTACTCTAGCGCTGTCTGTCAGCGCCGCTCCCCCGCCACCTCCGCATCGCCGCTACCCGCCCTCGTCCCTTCCCTCCAATCAGCGGGAGGGAAGGGACGAGGGTGGGTAGCGGCGATGCGGAGGAGGCGGGGGAGCGGCGCTGACAGACAGCGCTAGAGTAAACATTGTGCTGGCGACACGCTGCGTGTGGGGAGTATAGCGGCGAGCAGGGGGGTCTTTGAGACACACGATGGGGCAACAGAGGCTGGTGTTAGTGTGCCCAACCAGCCTCTGTGCCCCACTAACGTAATACAATGCCATCTCGGGTTCTCTTTAATTACTGACATATCTAAGTTATACAGGTTCTGGGGCTTAACTGCATCTACCTAGCCCCAAAACCTGTATAATTCATATGTGTCAGTAATTAAAGGGATGAGTTGGCAACACTGTTCTGGCAGTCTAATGCTAAGAGGCACATGTAGGTACCTATGATGGGCGAGTGAAGTAAGGGAGAGGTGACAGCTGGGACAGCCAACACAGTTGCGCTGCACCTTGGTTGGAGTTTGTAAGTTCATGGAGGTGCCAGGACATCTGTGCCTATAGGCTCCTGTGAGGTAAATCTGGGCCTGCTAGTTATGTAATAGGAAGAGAGCCCTCTTGCACACACTTTGCAATTGTTGTGTAAAGGAGCATACACAAATCCAATTTTTATTGGACAATTATTGGCCACTTTTACCTCTTCCATGTATGTAACACTATAAAATGCTTTGTAAGGGCTGGAACCCACAGGAGCGCTTTTGGCAGCGTTTTGGCAGCACTGCGATACGCTAGCAGTTTGCCAAAACGCTGGGCTAATGTTAATGGATGGGGCAACTTCCACAGGAGCGTTTGCGTTTCTCAGAAACGCAAACGCAGGACATGCAGCATTTTGGGAGCGTTAGCGCTTCAATGTAAAGTATTGAACCGCTAGCGGAAACGCTCAGCAAAACCTAAACTGAGCGGTTTTGCTAGCGTTTTGCGGTTCAGCACACTGTAACAAAATGAAAAATAATTCACAGGACCAATCAGGATAAAAACGCAAAACGCAAAACGCTAGGCACCCGCTGGGGAAAAAAATACAATGTTGCAAAACACGACCAAAAACGCGCATGAATCTGCTTGCAAACCGCTCAGACAAAACGCTAGCGGTTGCGTTTTGCGTTTGCGGTTTTCAGTGGGTTCCAGGCCTTATTGTTATGTTATATACTGCTGCCTTTAGAGGGCATAGTTCCTTTAAGACTGCAGAGAATTCTGGAAGAGAGGGTGGAGTGAGCAGAGGCTTCTGGGAGCTGAGAAGTGGCTGGTGTGGTGTGTCTTCAGCCTCTCAGAGAGTTCTGGAGTGACTGGAACTAATTTTAAGGCCTAAATCCATCAGACTAGCACACAATTGACTGCTACATGTGAAGAAGGGATCCTGTGGCATATATTTCTGCACACTGAGCTCCTGCTGACCCTGGTGGAACAATACAGCTGCCAGATCAGAGCTGGGAGAACTTGGGAGATTGGTGGAGTCTGGATTGTACAAGCCGTGTGGACTTCAGGAGGACCATTTCAACTGAGTTACAAAGATTGTGAATCTCAGTCTCTCTCCTCAGAACTGCTGGCCTGCGAGTTCTGCACCTGCTGAGTGACCATTATCAGGGATTGCCCCCTGCACCTCATGGAGGTGGCAAAATTGGACATTCATTGGTCAATCAAAATTGGATGTGTGTATGGTACACACCCTCAGGAAGTGATACCTGGGCATCTTCCCATAAATGTCCAAGATCTATGAACATGAGGAGTAAGGCCCAGTGCACACCAAAAACCTCTAGCAGACCTGCAAACGTTAGAGGTTTTTGAAGCAAATTTCAGAGCGATTCTAGGCATGTTTTCTAAACATGCCTAGCGTTTTTTTGGAGCGTTTTTGTGTAGCACATTTCATATATTGTTATTGTAAAGCTGTTACTGAACAGCTTCTGTAACAAAAACGCCTGGAAAACCGCTCTGATCTAGCATTTTTCAGAGCTGTTTTCCACTTTCCTATACTTTAACATTGAGGCAGAAAGGCTTCAGAAATCTAAAAAATGCTGCAGCCCCTTAGTTTGCGTTTGTGGAAAAAACGAACCACTCTGGTGTGCACCATCCCATTCACTTTCATTGGCCAAGCGGTTTTCCCCCTGCAAGCGTTTTAAAAAACGATCCAAAACGGCTCTGGTGTGTACCAGCCCTGATTCAGCTCACCAGCAGCCTACTTAAAGAGACCCTGTAACAACAACAAAATGTCCCCTGGGGGGTACTCACCTCGGGAGTGGGAAGCCTCAGGGTCCCAATGAGGCTTCCCCCTCCCCTGTAGCTGCAGGCAGTCCAGAGCTGGCTCCCCCGAAGTGTCCCGGAATCCTCCCTCGACAAGGCTGACAAGTGCTTATCGCTTGATGATTTATTTACCTTTCCTGGCTCCAGCGGGGGCGCTGTTGTGGCTCTCCGCACAGAGATAGGCGAAAATAGCTGATCTCCGTCGCGTCCGCTCTACTGCGCAGGTGACTTGCGCCTGTGCATTTGAGTGGCCCGACAGCGATCGCTTATTTCCGCCTATCTCCGAGGCGGAGAGCCGATACTGCGCCTGCGCTGTAGCCTGGGAGGTAAATATTTACATCTCCGCCGTTCCAGGAGGATTTTCTCCACCACCGTGGGACAGAGGAGGACAGGGGGAGGTTTTTCACATTACAGGTTTTCTTTAAAATCTTGAGGATCACAGTGTTAAACCCCCCCCCCCCCCCCCCCCCCAAAAAGACCAGGCCATTTTTTTTAAATAGGACAATGCAGCTTTAAGGCCAAGCTGCAGGGCCGCACAACACAGCACACAAGTGATTCCCCCTTCCCCCCCTTTTCTCACCACCAACAGAGCTTTCCGCTCTCCCAGTGTTTATTTTTTTAAAATAAATATCTATGTGTTTTTGTTTTGAATAAATGTGTCATTTTTTTGTTTTGTTTTGTTCTCCCCAGCCCGCCCTCCCTCGCCCGCCAGCCAATCCCTGTGATCAGCTGTCATAGGCTTCAGCCTATGACAGCCGATCACCCCTGAGCCTCTGGAGATTGCAACGCTGTACATGGTAATTAGACAGCGGTTTCACCATCTAACAAACTCCAAGCTCCATCTACCAAGCTTTTGTAGGAGATCGTGCGCATGCTTGGTCCAAGCAGGAGATGCGTGCGCGCGATCTCCTACAAAAGCACGCCCCAGGACTTTACGCCAGTCCTGGGGCTGCCACCGCGGCCACGCCCATCGGCGTGACGAAGTCGGAAATAGGTTTTAAACAGTGATATCAGTTTTGGGTGGACCAATACTGAACATGCGATAGTAATCATTTTGGACATTTATCACAGCCTGCTGCCATTAGTTCTCATAAAAGTTTTCAGACATTATAAGACAAAATCCCACCATATAGAAAATGTTGGTCATGCACCCTACATCTGCTATATATGCAACTTTGATATTTTCCACGTATAAGCAAGGAAGGCTAGAAATCTCAGGTATATCTGCTGTTTCTAAAGCAGAAAACAGGCGTGGTTACACATACATTACTTTTGTGCATACTATGACAACCTGACATAAACAAACCTTACATAGTACAACTATAAAACTGCACAACTATGTAAAAGGTTTCAACCTGCATGAAGAAGAGACAGTGAAAATAAAGCCTTATCTGTGATCATTTTAGGAGACAGTATCATCGACAACCTAGGGGTATCATCCTATTCACCCATTAATTATACCAAGATGTTTGCGCTCAATACGGTACCCTGATAATACGGTATTTGGTAATGTCCAGCAACAATTCAGTTCCAATGCTTTTGGCACTTTAGTTGTCCACTGGAATGTGTGGCAATTTTCCTCAGAGTAAAAACAGAAGATAAAATCTTCACCTGTTCCTTTCAGAACTGGAAGGAAGTGGGTTGGGTCAGGTGATCTGCTCTATGCTGGGGAAGTAACTCTACTGACAACAAAAAGCTAGAATATGTACAGGTGTGTCGTGTAATGCAAAGTCACAAGCATTACAAATGGGAGACTGAGCTACAGCTTTGATTTAAAGAGGAACTGTAGTGAAAATAAGACAGAAAAATTGCTTATTGTTTACAGTATTCATTAAGGGCTCGTTCACATTGTGCAATTCCCGCTAACTGCAAACTGCTAGCGGTTTTTAAAACAGCTTAGCTCATGTTATCCTATAGCAGTGTTAACAGGCGTTTTGCAATTATCGATAATCGCAAATGTGTTACCTGCAGCGTTTTGGTGGCGATTCTTAAGCAATCGCGATTAGCATGTATAGAACCGCTAATCGCGCTCTCTCTCAAAACGTTACTTTGTCTAGGGATTTTTCCATGTTAATCGCAGAAAAATCACTCCCGCAAACCGCTAGCGGTAATCACTAGCGTTTTGCGATTTCAAGTGTTAACGGGGTCTTATAGATTATTTAAACAGTGTTTGCCCATTGTAAAATCTTTCCTCTCTGAAATTGTGAAAGGTGTTACTGGTGGTGACATCTTTAGTACTGCCAGTTGATGTGTGTGTAATGTCCGTTACTGAGAGTTCTCTGCACAGAGGGAGATACTGCTTGCCTGCCAGTTGTAAACAGCCGTTATTTCCCATAATGCAATGAGGTTCCCAGAATGCAAACTGTCATGACATCTCACTGTGGGAGGGGTTTCTCCACAATATCAGCCATACAGAGCCCTCTGATGATCTATTCAAGAAAAGGCAAAAAGATTTCTCGTGGGGAAGGGGGTATCAGCTACTGATTGGAATGAAGTTCAATCCTTGGTTATAGTTCCCCTTGAAACTAGTGTTATCATGTTTTGATATACTTGACAAGTAAAACGTGTTTACCTCTTTTCACTGGAATAAGGAGCCTTGCCTCCCAGAGCTACCCAGAATTCAGCGGGCTCCTGACCCTCAAGAATGGTTTGCTTGTCTTGCTTGGAGATGATGTTAGCCACAGTCTTTGCCATTTCCCGCTCATCTCCACTGCAACCCTATTGGATAATAATATAAGACATAACCCAGTTTGCAGTGATACTCAAATTAACATACAGCTACAGTATGCTTCTTGCTGATAAGTATTATCCTATGAATTGGATGTTGAGTGCTCCTTAAAAACAGGATCAGTGGCAATAGCAATAAACTATTACAACATAAATATTAGCAGGAACTGTACAGAAATAAAGGTCATAGCATATCAAAAGGAAAAGTTAATAAAAGCTTGAGGGCACTTTCACACTGGGCGGTTCGGTGTACAGCCTAATGTAAGTCTACGGGGTAGTTCATACTACCCACTCGTGGTACGCTGCGCTGGAAGTGCCCTATCTAATGCAAGCGCACACCTACGATGCTGTGCGGCTGCTGCAGCGATCTGCTTCGGACCGGATGCATGCCTGATACAAACGGACCGGATCCGGATCGGATCCGGATCGGAACTGTACGGTTCTGATCAGGATCAGGTCAGGATCCGATCATGATCCGATCAGGATCCGGTCCATTTACTTGCCAAAACGCAAGTGTGAACGGGGCCTAAAGCGGATGCCTATTTTTACAATATAGTTCCGCGCACTTCCATATTTCTGAAACAGGAAGAGCGTGCACAGGCCCGGATTTACATCACAGGAGCCTAAAGGCACAGATGTTCTGGCACCCTAGACTTTGCCCTCCACAAACCACCGCTGAACTGCACTGCAAGTGTGCTGGCTGTCCAAGCTGTCACTTGCTTCCCTTGCCCATCACAGGTAGCTACAGGTGCCTCTTAGTATTAGGTAGCCAGAGCTATCCTCAAGGTGTAGAGATCTTGTCAGTGAAATGCCGAGACCCAGGTGAGTTATCTCTCATTTACACTCTGGGACTCTGCATAGGTAAGGCAGGAGGGAAATGAGCCGCCTTTCCATCATCAGACGCCTGTAGGCACGTGCCTACAGTGCCTTAGGGTAAATCCAGCCCTGAGCGTGCAAGTGAACGTCGCTTTCTGTTTGGATGTCGGCCAGAAGGAGATTACCGTGTATTAACGGCGGTAATCCCCAAAGGCCTGTTTTTGGCGGCGAGGTGCCACCACTGGGCCGCCAATCCACAGTCTGAAACCGGCCTAAGCCTTATCATATCTGAAGTCCTGCAAAAGGAAGTAGACTAAGATATATTTTATTCATATCCTCCAATGCATAAATGTCATCCACATTCCACTCAGAGTATTCCACAAAACACCCATGTACTAATCCCGACTACAGTGCCACTCAGCTCACCTGTAGAGGCACTACATAGTGACTATATATAAAGGCACAGTGCGGATATATTCTAAGTTATGTTTCCCGGGCCTGTTTTGTGCTGTGTTGTTTTTTGTTATCTTTCAGCTTTACATAGGTAAATAATGCACATACCTTTCCACACCACAGGTAGCACATAGCGTCTGTCTTCAGCACAAAGACGTCATTGGAATTAAGAGACGCTGCTCTGGCTGGGACTTCGGTGGCTTTTGTGTTGAATTCATCGGTTCCTCTGACCTGGAACAGTCTGATTGGAGGTTCTGGTTCTGTTTTTCCACTTCGACTTGTTCCTCCCTAAAAGACATAAAACAACACACAAGTGTTATAATGCAATGCAATGAGCTGTTTAGCCAGTGTTTGAGGTAGCAAAGGTAAAAGTACGAGGGTCCGCCAGAAAGTAACAGGTTTGCTTTTATCTGCCACACAAGGTATTTTTCATATGTAATGTGACTTGCATCTGCCAGGTTAATCTCTTTTCTCCCTGCTACACTTGCCACATGACTGCAGATTGAAAGTAACTGTTTGTTCAGTAGCATTAACTTGAAGCCCCCCCCCCTCCCCCTTCCCCTTGCACTCAAAATAAGCTAGATGCTAAAGCTTTGGAGATAAGGCAACAGATGTATTCTCAGTGAGTGTTATAGTTTATTTTGGCATTGTAGACTTTTTATTTTAGTAGCAGAAAAAAAGTTTTACCTCATATATGATCATTTTTCCCTTGAAGATAGCCTGGAAATGTTTTGGCTCTTTCCCCATTGTGACTCTGATCTGGACTGGCTGGTCATGGTACTTACGGTCCAGTTCTACTGCGTGAAAAGCACATGCTGTGATCTCATCCTGAGAAGCATGGCGGCCCTGTCCAAGGATAAATAATGGTATAGTTATTATTACAATGACAACCCACACAACTAGTGTCCGTATTTCCAAGATAAATGATGATGTGTCCAACACTGGGTAAAATAATTCTGCAAGTATATAAAATTATTGGCTAGGACCCCATTTTAAGACATTTAAGAAAAATGAAAGCACACCTTGGGCTTTATTCACAAAGCGGTGCTAAACTAGTTAGCACGCCTAGAGACTTTTTGGCGTGATAAGCATTGCACTAAGTAGGTTAGCACCGCTTTGAGGGAAAAACTCGCGCGCAAAGTTTTGAGGCGCGCAAAGTCCGGTGCTCGTGAAACGTCGCATAGTGTTTAATGGCGTTGCGCGTAAGATTTTACGCGCAAAACTTTGCGCGCGAGTTTATTTTATCACGCCTAAACTGAGTTTAGGCGTGATAATGGGCTTTTCACCAGCGTGCTAACAGTTAGCATGGCTTTGTGAATCAAGCCCCTTGAGTGTGCTAAATCTTTAAAATAAATGTAGTGTTGGTTGGCACAACAACTACTTCTAAAGCCTTGAAAGCATGCTATACTAAAGTCGGCTGAGGTGGCCAATAATGCCACCTCAGCCAATAATGTACTTACAGAGGCACCCGATCCCTGACCCGTGACACACAATTGATCCACCTAGTGGATCAACTCACTCCCAGTGACTGCCAATTCGTTTGTGAGTGCTGCTCTCCTGCTAGCTGCATGACATTATGCATGCACTGCTCTGTTGTCACTCCATATAGCAACACTACACTTCCTCAGCTACACATCTGACTCGCATCTGTGCAGCTTGGGCCAACGATGTCGCCCAAGGGGATCGGGTCCATATCCCCAACAGGCGACATCCATCAAAGGTGTGTACACACCTTAACTCAGCTCCTCAGTGGGCTATCCGCCCACAGCCCCTCAGAAGGGCCACGGGTTGTGGGAAAGCAATTCTGAACTGGGTATGCATGAGTTACAAACCGAGCATGCCCAGTGAAAAAAAAACGTTCATGTGCATCTTACTATAGTGCAGGAGCACGTCCTTTTACTGAGCATGTGCAGTTTGGAACTCACTCATGCGCAGAATAGATTCGCACAAGCATGGGCATTTCCTGCAAATTATTCAACTAATGAACCAACTGAATACTTAAAGGTCATGGAGGGGGAAACGAGAGGGACCCTGAAGACAAAGGGCAAGCAGCATGAGGGGTTTCAGGGGTTAGTCAATTAATACAATATATGCCCAATTTCAAATTATTTTTTTGCTTCAGGTGCACTTTAAGCACTGTATAAGTATACAAACACTTTAATGTTGTTAATCACTTATATTTACACTGATCTGTATTTAATGTAGACATCATCACACCTACCAGCCACATATAAAGCAGGTAATTTGGTTTCCCGGATTTCACATATGTATATAGCACCAAATAGCAATCTCCTCCATAGAATCTTCCATAGGTCTTTGGATCTACTTCTTTCAGCTCCAAGTTCTCAACTCTCCAGACCTGTAAGGAAGCATTCGGAGAATGTAGAATATGCTCATTAACAACCTCCTATCCTTAAATGTTAATGCACTATTCTAAATGAAAGGAATGAGCAGCTCACCTCCACTTTCCCAGAAGCATCATCCACCATCCTCTGTTCTGCGGCCAACTCTGGTCTAGCATACAGCTCGTTAATATCAAATTTTACTTGATCCACTTTGGCTGAAAACATAAATTGTTTGGTTAGTTTACCAGCACAAATGCCCCCCCCCCCACACACACACACACACAGTGAGACCCGGGTTCAATTCCCAGCCATTGTGAGTTGGCTTTTATGCTACAAATCCTTAAAGGGAACCTAAACTGAGAAGGATATGGATTTTTCCTTTTAAAATAATACAAGTTGCCTGAATCGCCTGCTGATCCTGTGTCTCTAATACTTTTAGCCACAGCCCCTGAACAAGCATGCAGATCAGGTGCTCTGACTGAAGTCAGACTGGATTAGCTGCATGCTTGTTTCAGGGTGTGATTCAGCCACTATTGCAGTCACAGAGATCAGCTGGACTGCCAGGCAACTGGTATTGTTTAACAGGAAACATCCATATCACTCTCAGGTAAGGTTCCCTTTAAGCAACCTAATGTTTCTATTGGATTGAGCATAAATGGTAAATGCTAGGCCAGCTTCAGTTAGTACTGTTGTGGTACAGCAGTTAAGGTACTTGCCCACCACACAGTGAGATCTGGGTTCAATTCCCAGCCAATGTGAGTTGGCTTTTATGCTACAAATCCTTAAAGGGAACCTAAACTGAGAAGGATATGGATTTTTTGGTTAGTTTACCAGCACAAATGCCCCCCCCCCCCCCCCCCCCCACACACACACACAGTGAGACCCGGGTTCAATTCCCAGCCATTGTGAGTTGGCTTTTATGCTACAAATCCTTAAACCGAACCTAAACTGAGAAGGATATGGATTTTTCCTTTTAAAATAATACCAGTTGCCTGAATCGCCTGCTGATCCTGTGTCTCTAATACTTTTAGCCACAGCCCCTGAATAAGCATGCAGATCAGGTGCTCTGACTGAAGTCAGACTGGATTAGCTGCGTGCTTGTTTCAGGGTGTGATTCGGGCACTATTGCAGTCACAGAGATCAGCTGGACTGCCAGGCAACTGGTATTGTTTAACAGGAAACATCCATATCACTCTCAGTTAAGGTTTCCTTTAAGCAACCTAATGTTTCTCTTGGATTGAGCATAAATGGTAAATGCTAGGCCAGCTTCAGTTAGTACTGTTGTGGTACAGCGGTTAAGGTACTTGCTCACCACACAGTGAGACCTGGGTTCAATTCCCAGCCACGGTATGTAAGCTGGCTTTTGAAATAGTATAATTCCCTGGCAGATGAGACCGAAGGAAGGGAGGCCTAAAATTGAACCTAAAATAGGGGTTTATGTGAAATCTAGATTTTTGCCTGGGACTTTTGATGTGTATTTCACTCAATCATGTCTGCCTCCAGGTATTAGAGCCCTCGAAACATGTTTTCTATCATTTTTCCAGCCGTCAGAATTTTTTCTATTTTTCAAAGATCGCCTCCCCATTGAAGTCTATTGCGGTTCGCGAACTTTTTCACGAACCGAACCTTTCGCGGAGGTTCGCAAACAGGGTTCGCGAACCGAAAATCAGAGGTTCGCGGCATCTCTAATGGTTACCTCATTATGTACTGTATCAACCAAAGCTCTGATTATGTTGCCCAAATTTACTTCAGGGACATGTTAAACAGACAATGACAGTTTCCTCTAACATTTTATTTACCTATCTTCCCAACACTGTAAGCTTTTCCGAGTCCTTGTGTCTCCCCGACATCCCTCCAGTTCTGGAACAATTGCTTGAACATGGCAGATTCCGCTCCATCGTTTACGACCTCCACATTGGTAGTGGCCGGGTATCCCTTGGCTTGGATGAATCCCTACAAAGTAGTAGCCTTCATATAAGAATTCTTAGACAAAAAGCACAAATTAGCAGCACTGGCAGGTAACACTCTTGCTAGAATTGTCCACAATTTGCCGAGAATGCAGAAGTTTACAGCAGTTGCCAACTGGAAATGCGGTATCTGCATAATAGCGTACATAGGCACATATTCTGCACTTTTTTATTTTTACAAATAACTAGCTTCATCGATAAAAAAAAAAAATAGGCTCAAAATACTATAAAGAATTCCAGCAATTGAAATTCTTGGTGCCAAAAACGCCTGAAGCCCATGCTGGCATAGAGCTGAGTTGCGTGAATACAGCGTTATCTCACCAACTGTAGCTTTGGGGATAAGATAGCGTTTGCCATACCTGTCAACTGAATAGAGACTGATGTAGCTAATATGACTTCTGCTATACCCTTTTGCTATTCAAAACTGATATACAGAAAAAAGAAAATCCCAGAATTCGGGACTGGGTGACTTACAACTGCTCTGCTGAAGGCTGCCTTCTTCTCTGTTGGGCTGGAGTCTTTGCCTCTCCACACAAAGATCTTCACTCCTCCTTGGTCCAGAATGTGACAGTCCTGCACAATGAAGCGTATGCAAATCAGGTCACAGAAGGTGAGGTCAAGTGACGTAATTAGTCCATCAAATCATCCTGGGGTATGTGTACAATTCATAACTCATATACATTTTTGCAATTTTTTTATTTAAATCTACTGTTCACACAGCAGTACATGAAAGGCCGCATTTATACCGGATTTAACGGTACATACAAGGCCGGATTTTGTGCCCCTAAGCCAAGCGTGTAGTGGCTCCCCTTTCATATGCAGCAGCGCCCCACCCATTCCATGTGCAGCCCCCGCTTATATGTGTATCATGCATTTACTACAGCCCTTCTCAATATGTACAGCTCCCTTGGGCATCAGTTTCCCTTTATCCACGTGTTGCTCCCCATTTTCAGCCTCCTCTTTCGTATGTAGCAACTCCTCTTTTATGTTCAGGTGCTACTTTGGGCTGCTGCTGCCCAAGGCCCGGGCTTTAGTGGCCTTCCCAGAAATCCGGCACTGGGTACATGGCTGTGAATCTCAGTTTATTAAAGGATACCCGAAGTGACATGTGACATGATGAGATAGACGTGTATGTACAGTGCCTAGCACACAAATATGTATGCTGTGTTCCTTTTTTTCTTTCTCTGCCTGAAAGAGTTATATATCAGGTATGTAAGTGGCTGACTTAGTCCTGACTCAAACAGGAAGTGACTACAGTGTGATAAGAAATTCCAGCTATAAAACACTTTCCTAGCAGAAAATGGCTTCTGAGAGCAAGAAAGAGGTAAAAAGGGGAATTTCTTATCAGTGAGGGTCACACTGTAGTCACTTCCTGTTTGAGTCAGGACTGAGTCAGCCACTTACATACCTGATATTTAACTTTTTCAGGCAGAAAAAGAAAAAAAGGAACACAGCAGAGTTATTTGTCTGCTTGGCACTGTACATACACATGTCTATCTCATCATGTCACACGTCACCTCGGGTATCCTTTAACCACTTCTTTGCCATCAGTACAACTTCCTCTTAGCACTGGGGGGTTTTATCGCTTTTAGTCATAACACAATTATTTCTTACAGAAAAGCTATTGCTTTTGCTATTACATTGCTTTACCTATATAATAAAACAAAAAGAAACAAAAATGCATCAATAATAAGGCTAAAATAAAAAAAAATATATTATTTGTATTTAAGCCAGAATTATTTGTATCTCATTGACAAGAGAAAGGAAAAAAGGAGTAAATACTATGTCCACAATGTTTAAAAGCAAACTTACTGTGTTATCCTGAAACATTTCCATTTATGTTAACAATTCATGTTTTTTTCTAATTTGCTATGTCTGATCTTTCTGTTGGACGTTTATGCAATACTCTTACCTGTTCCTCATTTAAAGGTTAGAAAGTTATTTATAATGAACTACTCAAATGTTTGAAACTATAAACAGTGAGCTCTCTTGGCTTATTAGTGCCACTCTTTTCTTGTTTTTTTTTCCTTGTTTATCCCCCTCACCTGGTGCTGCAGCAGGTCCTGGGTAAGAGGCTTTGTAGCTATTTCCTGCACCACTAGGTCACCATCTTTTTCAAAAACACTGAAAACAGAAATAAGTTTCAGATGAGACATTACTAAATGTGCTTTGGGCTTTTGCTTCAAACTCACCACATGCTGAATGTGAATGGTAATTCTGAAATATCAATGTGCAATATTTTCTAGTAACATTTATTTTTAGTCCCAAATAATATAAAGTAATTACAAAATTAAAAAAAAAAATAAAACACTATACAGTCCTCTCAAGATTAAAAAGAATCTGTAATGTCCGATTTGCACAATAGAAACATACCAATCGAGTCACTGTGATCTCCTGGGTCCCTTTTTGCCATTGCCGCTGCTCCCCACCGCAATCCTGGCTTTTAATTGCCAGGTTTAGGCAGTGTTTACAAACAAACATGGCCGCTAACCAGGAAGTGATGTATATGTAAATATATAGATATATACACACACACACACACACACACACACATACACTAATATGTGTGTATGTATGTATATATATATACTGCATATAAAATCGGGTGTGTGTGTGTGTGTGTGTGTGTGTGTGTGTGTGTGTGTGTGTGTGTGTGTGTGTGTGTGTGTGTGTGTGTGTGTGTGTGTGTGTGTGTGTGTGTGTGTGTGTGTGTGTGTGTGTGTGTATGTATGTATGTGCCACGATCACTCGAAAAAGGCTTGACCGATTTGAACGAAACTCGGTATACAGATCTCTTACTAGCTGTGATGATATGTTCTGGGGGTCTCGCGTCCCCCCTGCACACCTGGGCGGAGCTACAACACTACAACAGCTAATCAGATTTCACCCATTCATGTCAATGGAAAAAATGTAAAAGGCTGCCATTTTCACAGTAATCAAGCCAAACCAAGTCCCCACACTTGGCACAGTTGGTCACTTGGTGACCGAGGTTACTAATCCAGGAAAAGTGGGTGGAGCATAAAACAGCCAATCAAATTTCAGCCATTCATTTTAAATGGGAAAATAAAAACTGCAGCCATTCTTTGACTGTTAATCGCAGGGTTCTCAAGCTTGCCACAGTCGGTCACTGGGTGAATGAGATTAAGAGCCAAGAGCTTACAACAGCCAATCAAAATTCACCTATTGGTTTTCAAGGGGAATATTTAAACTGTTTCCATTCTTACGCTATAAATGGCAGAGGCGTCAAACTTGCTACAGTCAGTCATTGGGTGACAGGGGTTCAAATACACTAAAGGGGCGGGGCCACAAACAGACAATCAGATTTCTTTGCTGGATAAACTGCTTCCATTCGCACATTTTTGATGCCAGGAAAATGAAGGCTCACAAACTTGGTCATTGAGTGACTGTCTGTCAAGGTTACGAAAAAGTGGGTGGAAGACAAAAACAAATTTCACTGGTGAAATATAAACTGCAGACATGCTTACACTGTTAATGGCCGGGTTCTCAAATTTTTCACAGTTGGCCACTGGGTGACTGGGATTAATATTCAGGAAAATGGGTGAAGCCTACAACAGCCAATCAAAATTTACCTGTTGATTTTCAAGGGGAATATTTAAATTGCTGCTATTCTTACACTGTTAATAGCAGATGCCGCAAACCTGGTACAGTTGGTCACTGGGTGACTGGGGTTCAAAGTCAGAAAGGGGGCAGAGCCACAAACAGCCAATCAGATTTCATTTATTTCAAAGGGAATATACACATGATTGATACCAAGGACCCCAAAGCTCATAAACTTGGTAATTGAGTGACTATATTTGAAGGTTAGAAAAAGTGGGTGGCTTCAACAACTACATTTTTTACATTGGAAAATATAAACTGCAACCATTCTTACACTGATAATGGCAGAGTTCCCAAACTTGACACAGGTAGCCACTGGGTGACTGGGATTAATACTTAGAAAGTGGGTGGAGCCTACAACAGCCAATCAAAATTCACCTATTGATTTTCAACGGTAATATTTACATTGCTACCATTCTTACACTGTTAATGGCATAGGCCTCAAACCTGATACAGTCAGTCATTGGGTGACTGGGGTCCAAATTCACTAAAGGGGCTGGAGCCACAAACAGCCAATCAGATTTGTTAGATTGATTTCAGCCATTCTGTTATTAGCAGGGTTCTCAAGCTTGACACAGTTGGTCACTGGATGACTGGGATTAATATTTAGGAAAGTGGGTGGAGCCGACGACAGCCAAACAAATGTCACCTATTGATTTTCAAGGGGAATATTTACATTGCTACCATTCTTACATTCTTAATGGCAGATACCTAAAATCTGGTACAGTCAGTCACTGGGAGACTTGGGTTTAAATTCTGAAAAGGGGGCGGGCTACAAACAGCCAATCAGATTTGTTTAATTTCAATGGAAAAATTCAACTTATTGATGCCAAGGACCCCAAAGCTCATAAACTTGGTTATTGAGTGACTGTATGTCAAGGTTAGAACCATCCACAAACAACTAACTTTTTACATGGGAAAATATAAACTGCAGCCATTCTTACACTTTTAATGGCAGGGTTCTCAAACTTGACACAGATGGTCACTGGGTGACTGGGATTAATATTCAGAAAAGTAGGTGGAGCCTACAACAGCCAATCAAAATTCACCTATTGATTTTCAAGTGGAATATTAAAACTGTTGCCATTCTTACACTGTTAATGGCAGAGGCCTCAAACCTGCTATAGTCAGTCACTAAGTGACTGGGGCTCAAATTCACTAAAGGGGCGGAGCCACAAACAGCCAAATAGATTTATTTGCTGGATAAACTGCTTACAATTTTTTATGCCAGGAACTTGAAAGCTCACAAACTTGGTCATTGAGTGACTGTGTGTCAAGGTTAAAAAAACTGGGTGGAGTCAAAAACAGATTTCCCTGGGAAAATATAATCTGCAGCACCTTCTTCACTGTTAATGACAGGGTTCGCAAACTTTGCACAGTTTGTTACTCGGTGACTTGGATTAATATTTAGAAAAGTGGGTGGAGCCTTAAAAAGGCAATCAATATTCATCTGTTGATTTTCAAGAGGAATATTAAAATTTCTGCCGTTCTTGCGCTGTTAATGGCACAAGCCTCAAGCCTGGTATAGTTGGTCATTGGGTCACTGGGGTTCAAATTCAGAAAAGGGGGCGGAGTCACAAACAGCCAATCAGATTTGTTTTTATTGATGCCAAGGACCTGAAAGCTCACATGGACATTGAGTGACTGTGTGTCCAGGTTACAAAAAGTGGGGAGAGCCAAAAACAAATTTCACTGGGAAAATATGAACTGCAGGCCTTTTTACACTGTTAATGGCAGGGTTCTCAAACTTTTGATGGTCACTGGGTGACTGAGATTAATATTCAGGGAAGTGGGTGGTTTTCAAAGGGAATATTTAAATTGCTGCCATTACTACACTGTTAATAGCAGATGCCTCAAGCCTGCTATAGTTGGTCAATGGGTGACTGGGGTCAAAACGCTGGAGAGGGGTGGAGTCACAAACCGTTAATCTGATTTAATTTCTATGGAAATATACAAATTATTGATGCCAAAGCTCACAAACTTGGTAATTGAGTGTTTGTGTGTTATGGTTAGAAAAAGTGGGTGGAGCCGACACCAGCTAAATACATACCCGGGCAACGCCGGGTCATCAGATAGTGTATACATTCCTGGGCTCTAGGGTCTGTGTTTTTCGCCGCCGCCCCCCGCACACCCGGCCGCCCACTCACACGCCCGCCTGGCTCCCTAGCCCCGTCCCTGTCCTCCTGTCTGTGTGAGGCTGGGTCCGTGCTGCTCACATGCGCAGTAGCAAAAAGCCCGGACCCAGCTACACAGAGAAAACTGTCCCTGCTGTACGCAGGGAAAGTTGCCTATTATTATATAGGATATAGAGATTATCATGTTACAGTTGTTTCCCCCCATTCCCTTTAGATTGTACGCTCACAAGGTCAGGGCTCTCTCCCCTTTTGTGTCTTGGAAATCATTACACATTTTACTCATGATGTTACTTTTATCACTGTCATTACCAATTCTATATTTTGGATTCTGTATTTTGTATCATTTTTTGTATTTTGTCACTAATTATGTATCTTGTGTATTGGTGTACACCATTGTCTGTATTATTATGTACCCGGTAGCAGGGAAAAGGACCGCTTCAACCATCGCCATTCAAACCATGGGAGCAGGAATCATAGGTCTCCAGGAACATAGGTAAAGAGGGAAAAATTCCGCTACACCAAGGCTGGGTAAAAGCTTTTTCTTCAACTTTATTGACACATCAGTAAGCACATATAAGGCTGATGCGTATCGGAGCTCTGGAAGGCTCCTTAATCAAGCTTTTACCCAGCCTTGGTGTAGCGGAATTTTTCCCTCTTTTGCCTATTATGTACCCCATGTTTGTTTCTTACTTTGTACAGTGCCACGGAATATGTTGGCGCTTTATAAATTAATAATAATAATAATAATACAAGTTTTTGCATCCCAGTCTGGGATTAGTCACAGTTTCTCAGCATGCGACAAGCTGTTCCCTCCCCCCTCAGCCTCACAAACTGCATCACAGACACAAGCTGAAACAGAGCCTGGAGGGGGCGTGCATAACTTGGCCCCATTACAACAGAGGCAGTCCTTGCCTCCCTGGGTCGATAAAGCTTGACAAAGAAAAGAAGATTAGATATATTACAGAGACAGTGCTACTAGACAAGGCTGCAGTAGTCCAGATTACATTAGAACAGGTAAAGGAACTTATAGGATAGAAGAAATAAGGCTGAAAATTTTGTTACAGAGTCTCTTTAAAGAGGAACTGTGGCAAAAAGGGGAAAAAATCTATACATTGCAAAGAGAGAAGTTAAAAAATAGAAGATAGAATAAATTATTGATATTCGCCAAGTAGTTTGTTGATATAGTTTGATCCACAGTCAGCCTGCATGTAAACATCTTTACTACTGGCAGACATGAAAAAAAGCAACTGTCATTATTTATAACTAAACCACTTAACAATGTGATAGGCTAAAAGGTTTGTTTTTTTATAGATATACATCTGCACAGAGGGAGATACTGGTTTCTTGGCAGTTGGAAACAGCTGTTATTTCCCCCAATGAAACAAGGCTCACAGACAGAAAACTGTCAGGACCTAGGTGCTGACATCACACAGTGGGAGGGGTTTTACCACAATATCAGCCATATTATAGACATCCCTGATGATCTATTTGAGAAAAGGTAAAACATGATCATGGGAAAGGGTGTCAGCTAGTGATTGGGATAAAGTTCAATCCTTGGTCACAGTTCCTCTTTAACTACTTGCCGACTGTGTCATGCTGAAGGGTGTGGATGTGGCGGCAGGCCCAGGGTTGCCTAATGTCGATCAGTGTAGGTCCTTGTGGCGTGGTTTGCGGGAAATCGCGTTTGCATCCCCACTCTGATGCACACCCTCCCCAATCAGAGCACCGTTTAGCACTCCATTTGGCCTGAAGAAGTGATAGACCCACGAAACGCGTGGCCAGTGCATATTGGGATTCATTAATTACATGAATTTGTCTTAATCTAGTTACACTACCTCACTTTTTTCTATTTTATGAGTTTTTAACCCAGTTTTATTGATACTCTCTCTCTCCCTTTTATCCTATGAAGTCAAAATGTTATATATGTGTGTGTGTTTCTTTTTTTGTTTTGTTTTTGAAGCAATCTAATAAGTCTGACATTTTGACATAAGTGTAGTTCTTATATTTTATAGAAATCAATAGAAAGCTCAAGATAGAGATAAAGAAAAGAAAATTAACAATCTAGTAGTATAGAATATAATGG